>NW_006239359.1:226437-261062 GCF_000226075.1 Solanum tuberosum
TGCGTTTGTGTTTGTATAAAGCGAGAGAAAATTGTATATACATATATTTTCGTTCCCCTCTCCCAGATCTCGCTCGCCACTCTCCCAAATCTCGCTCTCTCACTCTCTCACTCGCCTCTCTCACTTTATACAAAAACGCAAATGTATAAAATGCGTGAAAATTGTATATATACATATATTTTCGTTCCCCTCTCCCAGATCTCGCTCGCCACTCTCCCACATCTCACTCGCTCACTGGCCTCTCTCACTTTATACAATTGATCTTTTTGTATATGTATACCAAAGCAGATTATACAACTGTTTTTTTTTGTATATGTATAGCGAATTATACATATATATGTTTGCTATGGAGCGCAATTATGCAAACTTTGCTATAGCATACAAATATGAATTTTGTGTTTGCTATATGTGAAAGTTGCTCTTTCTTTTATTGAGTGATAGCCATATTCATTGTTTGGATGGCTGCTTTTCGTTCGTTTGGTAGAGTGTATAGTTATACTTGTATTAGTTATGCATAGATTATTTGTTATGCATTGTTTGGTTTGGTGTATTAAAAATAGTATGCATTACATAAAAATATTTATTTACAAAAGTATCCTTCACAATTATGGTGGAAAAGATGTAAAAGTACTTTTGAGGGGTAGTTGGGTTTTTAACCATATTAATGCATGTATTAAATTCTTTGCATTGCTAATACCTAGAAATCCATGGTATTAGTAATACACTCCTCAATACACAATAGAATGTAAAATATTAGTAATCCCTAAAACGTTAGTAATCCAAGAAAATGTTGTTTATTTATTGTAGTGACATTATTTGCAAGTCATAATATAGTCTCTTTCACTATTAGAATGCAAGTCTCTTCGAATTTTTAATTATTTTCATTATCTTAGATGACAAGTCAACCAAGGCAAGGCTTAAAAAATAAAGCAAGTTGTTAGAAATTATTAAAGAATAAAAAGGAACAATCAAACAAAGAGATCTATAAATTATGACGTTGAGAAGCAATGCAATATATTCACACCATAATTAACTTCATAAATTAAAGCTTCTCCAAGTATTTTACCTAGTAATGGCATCATTTAAATTTGATTTGATCTTCACTACACTTCTTCTCATGGCAACCACTAGTTAGTTCTTCATATCTCTCTCTCTATATATATATATATTGTAGTCTTACATTATATATTATGCTTCTCATCAACATGTACATATGTAGTTACAACTCATGTGATTGTGTAGAAAACTTTTGTACATATCAATATGTACGTACGTGTTTAATTTCTTTATATGCATGTGGATTGAATGTGTCTTTAATTTTAATTTTCATGTTATATATATCAATCATATATATCTTGATCTTGTAATTCTGATTATGAACTTTTTCAGTCGATGTGATGTGGTTCTCGAAGATCAAAGTTATGGCTGCAAGAAATGTCGATCCTTATGTATTATCAGGACTTAAAAGGAGACTACTTCCACAACTTAATGATGTAATTACATGTGGGACTTTGTGTGGTCCTCATAGTCCTACAGATTACGATTGCAGTGATTGTTGGTCATGTTGTGACTGCAGACGAGCACCTTGGGATAATTTTTTTCGTTGTCTGTACCCAGAGTAGCAAGACAAGAACCTTTGTTTTTCTCCTAGAATAACAAAGAAATTCAAATGAATACTAGTACTTTTCTTTTCAGTTACTTGTGAAGAATAACAAACTCAAACTCCAAACACTTTGGTCAGACAATTGTTATGTATTCTTTCATAATGTATCGTATTATATTGCTTAGTGTTATGTTGTATCGTACTGTATTTCTTTAAAAAATATTTTCTCCGTCCAATAATAGTTGTCCAGTGTCCATTATACTATTTTGGGATGTCCAACAATATTTGTCCATTTTAGAAAATTAAGAGCTAATTTTTACCTTTTCTGTTTATTTTACCCTTGTTATTAAATACTACTCTTTATTATCTAACACATTTCTCAAAGCATTAAATTTAATAAAGTCAAAGAATAATATAGTAATATTACCCTTATTATTTATTACTTTCTTAAGAGATGTGCCAAGTCAATAGTTGATAATTATTGTTGGACAGAAGCCAGAGGGAGTACAATATTTGTAGGGGAATTTTTGCATATAGTCACTCAAAAATAACTTAATTATGCTTCATATATAGCTATAGTTTGCTAATTACGATTCGTAGCTACATGTTAGAGGGAGGAGAGATGAAGAGGGCAGAGAGAGGTCAAAGAGTGGAGAGAGACGAATTGTATATGTATATATGCGAATAGTATATGTATATCTGTCAAATAATTGTATATATGTAACTGGTTTAGTTAATTAAGGTGTGTCTCTGGGATTTCAGTCATAGTCTAGGGGGGTACTTGTGCCTTCTCCCTTGCTATAATTACCCCTCACAACTAATATTAATCATTAATTATGTGGGTTGACTTCGAGTTTGTATAATTAGTCACATATGTATAATTCGCCACATTTGTATAATTCGCAACTAACAATTCTTTGTTTGATTTGTATTTATATACAATAGTTTGTATTTGTATATGACGTGATTTCCTTTGGTTTTTCAGTTTTATCACCATATACGTTCAATCTCTTTTTGTATAACTTTTTAAAGTTTGTATAAACGTGTAGTTTTCATATTTTGTATAATATAATTTGTATAACTGTTTAAAGTTCATAAATTTATGTTTGTATCAATTTGTTGTTTCGAGTTTTATCATATTTGTATAATTCCATATTTTGTATTATTCAATTATATAAAAACACACAAATTATACAAACGTACCTATAAATTATACAAACGAGATGCGAATTATACAAGTTTTGCCCTCTCTCACTCGCCTCTCTCCTCCCTTAGTTCTACTAGGCATACCAATCAAAACTGATGAACTTAACGCAAAGCATCATTTATTGGTTCAATATGTGTATATATTTTGGATGAAACATCGAAAACATTATTTTTTTTAGGAAACTAAGTAACCTGTGTTTCGTAGCTAAGTACAAAAATATTTATATATAATTTAGATAAATAGTATGGAAAGATGAAGTATGTTGAATGATGTGGAAGACACAACGTAGTAAGTAGAACATATATTAGTTAATTAGTCATCATAACTATAGTTTTAGTTAATTACCACTCGCGATCAACATTCAGTGATAATTACGTGGCTGGAGTGTTGGATTTGTATAATTCAAAATTTGTAATATAATTTTGTATAGCTTTTGTATAATATAATTTTGTATAATTGTTTAAAGTTCAAATGTTTATGTTTGTATAAATTCGTTATTTCGAATTTATACAAAAATAATTCAATTATACGAACGTACCCGTGAATTATACAAACTTACCCGCGAATTACAAACCCGAGAATTATACAAACCCACGAATTATACAACGAGACAGCTTAAACTGTAGCTATAGCCCGAAATTATGCAAACTATAGCTACGAAGCATAGTTAAATTTATTATAGTGACTATTTACAAAAATTCAAAAAAATATTTTTACTCATAGTTAAGAATATTGTTTTTAAAAAAAAATTATTTCAAAATATTTGATCAATTGAACATGAAAAAATTGAAATAATATGGGTGTCGAACACACCCTTTTATAAAAGAAAAAAGGGAAAATCCAAATAGCTGTGAAGAAGTTGTAGAGAGTAGAGACTAGAGAGAGCTACTTTCATGGAAGTACACGTAATCCGAATTTCCTCTGCATTTCCATTCGCTTCCATAGCCAAACACAGCCTTAATCCCTCCAAATCCAACTTCGCCATTTCTCTTTCTTCTCTCAATTTTTCTGATAGTCCCAAATTTTCATTCAAAGTGGAATCCAAGAAGAGAAACGACGTCGTTTTTGACGACGCCGCATACGAGGCCAAACGTCACAGACTCGACGCCGAGGCTCGAAAATCCATGGCTGAAACCTCTGAAATGGAGACCCAAAACCAACAAGACCCGAAAGCTTGGAAATGGGTTATTAGAAAACGGGTTTGGGACTTGATGGAAGCCAAAAATATAGCCGAATTTCCAAGACCCGTTCATCATCGGATACCCAATTTTGTTGGAGCTTCACTTGCTGCTGATAAGGTTCAAAGATTGCATCTTTATTATTATGTGTTTTTAGTAAAATAAAGAAAATGGGGTTCATCATTCATGTTTAGCTAATTTATTTTTCTGGGATTTTTTGTTGTTGTTATGTTCAGTTGAGTGAACTGGAAGAGTTTAAACTGGCCAAATGTGTGAAGGTGAATCCAGATACACCACAAAAACAAGTGAGATTTCTCACACTTAATGGTTAGTTTTCATGAACTTAATTGGTTTAAAATTGAAGTTTGTAGAGCAAGACTTTAGTAATTATTTTTGGAAAATAGGAAAGAGACATTTTTTTTTGAAGTAGACTAAAAAGGAAAGTAAGACGAACAAATTGCAACAGAGTGAGTATGAAATAGGAGGTGGATAAGTGGAAGTTCTTACTGTTTAAAATGATAGTATAATGTTTCCTCTTTGCCCTATAATATGACATTGATTTACTCATTTCTCGACCCTATTCTTTTGAAGGAGGGAAGCAGCTATTGACACCACAGCCTCGTCTAAGGACAGGTTTTTTCTCTCTACTTGAAGATAGTATGTTATCTGCTGGTACCATTAAGGAGGCCTGCACTTCTGCTGGAGTTGCTAAGTATGGAAGACCAATTGGATTGGAGGAGAAAATAAAGGTGGACTTGATTGTTCTTGGCTCAGTTGCTGTTAACCCAATGACGGGTGCTAGACTCGGCAAGGGAGAGGTAAGCATGTGTGTCAATCTTTGCCTCTCTACTTTTTTATACTGCTAGAAGTTAGCTCTGGGAATTGGGTTGTGTGTGATCAAAAGAAATGAGTGTAAACAATCTCCCTGTAGGCATGGTGACAGATATGTTACACGAGTAGACTGTTCCCGTCATAGATGATGCAGCTAAATTTTATGCATTTTTGTATGATCTGGTACTTTTCCATTGCAATATAATGTATGATCTTAACTCTTTGTGCTGATGGCTCTGCTTTTGTATTCTATAGAATTTTACATTGAATATTATTGTCTTTAAGCGTATATATCATGCGCCACTAAAACAATTGTATGCACAGGAAGGCTCATATTACTATTAAAAATCATCTAAAAGAAGCATTATCTAAGTAGTGTCACTGATGAATTTACTAGTTTCAAATTTTAGAATCTCCATATACTTTTGGATCAACCTTGCTATGTTTCTTCTCTTTTTTCCCAGTAGTTATTTGACAAACTTGTTTTGTTGATTTACATGTTCACTTCTGTTGTGTACAAGAGTGTTTCAAGTTTTCCCTTTTAATCTGGCTGGTGATGTCTTTAAAAGCTAAAGTTCAGATGATTGTGTTGGGGTGGATTGATGAATTTTATGCACGTTCTGTCGTAAATTGTGTGAAAAGTTTCAAGGTGTCTAATAAAATAAACTATGATTATCTTGATTTCATTTACTTGTTCCCATTATGTTACTTTGGTATGCTGCGGACCAAGTGTTATTTGGAAATTTATCTTGAATTCACTGCTCATTGTGTGTAGGGATTTGCTGAACTTGAATATGGCATGCTAAGATACATGGGGGCCATAGATGACTCAACACCAGTTGTCACATCTGGTACGTTCCTTTAAAGTCACCCCTCTTCATCAAATTTAAGCTTTCACACTCTTAAAATGTAAATCTTGCTTGTTGGTTGATCCAATCCAAGCTTTTCTTTTCCCTGTTACTGTGGACGGAAAAAGAACTAATTTTGCTAGTCAAAACTATGGAAGGATTGTTTCAACAATTCTCACATTTGCTAAATTGATCTTCATTCTCTATGGATGGCTTCCTCAGTGCATGACGAGCAGCTGGTAGATGACATTCCTATTGACAAACTATTGATCCATGATGTGCCGGTTGACATCATATGCACTCCAACTCGGGTCATATTTACAAACACATCCATCCCAAAGCCTCAAGGTTAGTGTACTCCATATGTATAATCACCATCATCAGTTCCTAAAGTCTCTTCTTGTATGCGTGTGTCCTTGTCCGTTCTTTTTTCTGTTTTTGTTTCTCGTCTTTGCAACTTTTCACTTTCACTTGATCAGCTGGTAACTTGAAACTAAGAGGATCCATCAGAGTAGCTCACTCGATACAGTGATCCAGTTGGCTAACCTTTCTTATGATCGATCCGTTGCAGGGATATATTGGGAGAAGCTCTCTCCTGAAAAGCTTAGTCAAATTCGAATACTCAGACAACTGAAAAGTAAAATTGAACAAGAGACTGGACAAAAGCTTCCAACTGGTCCTTCTGAGAAACTACCACCAACCGCCCAGCGCCGACGCTGATATATTTAGCTTCAAATATATGAAGTTTGAGTAAATTATTATGTAGCCTTGTGTAGTAAGCATACAGCAAACTGTAAAGTCATCTAATAGCTAATATTGACATACGTTCAATGGTGATGTAAAAGAAGGTTTATGTAAAGACAAACTTATATTTTCATATACCAAACCAATTATTAACGAAAGGGAAAAAGATGAAAAAATATACCAAACCAATTATTAACGAAAGGGGAAAAGATGAAAAAAAATTAGCGCTAGAAGAAGGGGTTGAACCTTCGACCTTGTGGTTAACAGCCACACGCTCTAACCAACTGAGCTATTCCAGCTGTTTGCTGTTTGTGATTAATTAGAACTTTTGTCAATTCTATTTTTTTACTATTCAGTAATTTCACGTAGTTTGATGATAACCAGACAAACTGCATTACTTATTGGAACATCCATAGCTCATAGCCCATAGGTACATTTTTGGTTTTAATCCGAGTGTTTGGTATCTGCATTGGAACTCGATTAAATTTGTTTGAGGCAACACTCCCAACGTGATCTTTTCCAATCTCAGAAACTGGAGACCTATAGTTAAAGAGCAGAAAGACATGAGTCATCCCATCAAAACTTATATTAGTAATAACCAATAGAGGTATACATTACACAAACACAAAAAAACTTTCTTTAGGTGAAACATCTCACTATAATTTAATTATTTTTAAATAAGGGAAGAACAGTCTTCCATTTATCCAACGATAAGAAACCACACCATGTCTGTAAAAAAAAACAACACAAAATTGGATGACTGAATTGACCGCTTCTTTATAATACAAAAACTAGAACTCATAAGTTACAATGATATATACGGACCACGATGAATTGTTTAATTAGAGTAAACCAATAACAGCCAAACAATGCCTCCCTACCTATTTGTTTCAAACAAACAGCATCTCCTCCTCCTAATTCTAAAGAATAAACATACAACAAAGTCACTAATAACTTCAGTTCAGATATGCTGAACCATCAATCAAACACAGAAGACGACGAAAATAATGTGAGACTTCACTCAAAAGTGAAACTGTGGTAGCTTAGTGCAAGCAAATCATAAGCACGGGAGAAGAGGATTCTGTTTACTTTAACATTCTGTTTAGAGGGATCCGGTCGTTCTGTCTTGTGATCCTTTCTATAGGAGAAATCACCTGTGGCATTGACATTCCCACAGAGACAATGATCTCTGAAAACAAAGGAAGAAAAGTGTGTTACAACTTACAATTCAGGATTCTATCAAGTGCAACGAAGCAAGAAAATAGAAACTTCATGTTGTAGTAAAACACGAGTATAATGTATGCTGTTATAAGTGAAGAGATTGATTCATATTTCTGAGCCAACAAGGATTTTAGCTGGATTACAACGTATGCAGCAGCAAAATGTTAAACAAGTTTGCATTCTTATATGGATTTCTGTTTTTGTTCTCTACTGTTCTCATATCATTCATGTGGTGAATGGATTGGTTTGGAGAATCTAAACACAATATCTTATGTGGTGTGTCAAATAACCGATAAGCTCATCCAACTGAAGACCAACACATAGACAAAGCAATATACAATGTATCAAGATAATTCTTGTAGTAGGGCCTGCAAAGAAAAGGGACCTGAGGCCTAACTTACTCTCAAAAGCTAGCTCATGAGGTGAGTATTGCCCAACCATACAAGGAGACAACCTCATTCTCTCAACCATCGTGGGACAGTCAACCGAGAGAATGTTATCCACAAGACATGGCATCTCAATAAAGAAACCCTCTTTATATTCCAACAGATAATTTTACTTAAAAAGATCGCAACCAACAAATTTCAGCAAGTAGATTGGAATGGAAAATAAAACTAGTAACTCCCTCCGTCCCAATTTATGTGATGGTGTAAGACTGGGAAAGAAAGGAAAACTTTTGAAACTTATGATTTAAAACAAGTCATAGATATTTGTGTGGCTATAAATCATCTCATTAAGTGTACAATGGGGAGTTTATAGTTACATTGTTACCAAGTATAGAAAGATGTCATTCTTTTTGGACTAACTGAAAAGGGAAGTGTCACCTAAAGGAAGTAAAAAATAGGGACCAGGCTTGACTGGACACAATTGGTCAATTTATTTGGTGAAATACAAAAATTACGGAAAAGATGGTAAACACTGCTCAAAATGACTAAACATCTCATTGACAACAAAAATAGAAACAATGATATTGATGCCAAGTAAGCGGAACATCTGAACTGCAAAATGTAAATATTCATGATAACAATCACTGAATTGCAATTAGAAAAATACCTATGCCTTCTCGCACGGACAAATTTGGCCTGATGATATCATTGGAATTAACCAAAAATACATCCCCTATATACAGATGATTTGTAGGGACAAAAATGCTGCACAACTCTTCATCCCCGTCATCTCTCTGCAACAAATCAATAGCTTAAGAACATCCTTGAATGATCAGAGAAACAAGAAAAGTAGGGACACTAGAGAGAAGTAAGTAAGAAGGATTACAAAAATAGGACTATGGTAGAGTATCTCCAAGATAAATCTAAATCTAGTTTCCTTTGCTTTCTTTCTCCCCCAGAGAAATGGAATGCTGGGGAGGGAGTGGGAGAGTAGAAATTGTAGTCAAATTGTGTTAATTCAACATATATGATCTATATGTATCTTACACGGTATGAAATACATTTGAAATCAGTAGGACAATGACATTCATATGAATCTCTAGCTTAAAGTCCACTTTTGTCCCCCATAGTAATTGAAATCAAATCAATGTGATAAGAGCTTCGTCCTTGTAATTCTTAAATGCAATGCACTCCACTATGTTAGTAAAACAGGAGGAAATGCAAAGGGGAATGGAACCTAATTGAAATAATTCCTTTAAACACTCTTTATCATACAACTTATGTTGGTTGGCACGTTTGGAACTGAAGTAAACAAGATATACTTCCTCTTTCATTGATTAACTGGAAAGTATTGATATAAGCAGCCCCTCCCCTTCTTCTCTGTCTTTGAGTTCATAAACATATGATGGAAAGACCCATACACAGTTCCTATCCTTCGTACCAATCCAACATAATGAACCGTAACAGACATTATGTTGCATGGATATCAAATCAACCGACAATCATCAAATAATTTTAAGTCGAACTATAACTTTGTTGTAGTACGGATCTTGTTCTCCCCTTTTTGTAGTGAAAACATGTAAATGGACAGTGATAAACAGTCAAACTCAAATGGGACTAATGACATTTGAAGAACAACTATCAATTCTTTTACTAGAAAAAATGGAAGAGTATATAAAGCTATATACGAGTGTGTGTAACGCTTAGCAAAAAAAATAGAACTAAAAGAAAATTAAAACAAAAAATGAAACAAGAAGTAAAGGAAGACAAGAAGCTACACATGCAACAGCACAAGTCTTCCCTGAACTCCAGACACCCTGCAATATTTGTATTGCCCCCCATAACACACTCAGCTAATTTCCCCGCCCCCCAGACCAAAACACAGAACGAGGAGGACCCACATTTTCCCTCCAGATTACCATCTCTATATGAAAAATTGATGATGTTACTTGTATTAACTTTATATAGAACATATCCGGTATTTAATTTTGCTACAAATATTCCAAGTTACAACAAGTTTTGCACATACTATAAGATTCAAAAGTGTCAGAAATGGGCATGGAACCTAAAAAGGGAAGTTTTTGTGCAACATAGGACTAACGTTTTTTTTTTTTTGAAACTGGTAACTTTAACATAGGACTAACGTTTTACAAAACAATAGGTTGAGATTATTTAAGTAAAAATAGATACATTTAGCATAGTATGATGGAAGTTATTTTAATATAGGATACTATGATGGAACTACCTGGAGAACAACTGAAGATGTTATGAAACCAATCGCATATTCACCAATTCGGGGATGACGAATTATAGCAACTTCCTTGAAAGCATTGGTATTCTGGTCTGTAGTAAAAAACAGGCAAAGAAATCAAATAAGTCCTATTAACCCAGAGCAAGATACATACATATATTAGAACTCATCAATTCAGCAGAATTTCATCTTCACTTATCACACATATTGCCGGACATGGGTAACTTAAGAACTTAGACACCAATCAAATCAAGCTGCATAAATTGTTGCGAAATAAATCAGAAGTCCAAATAAAACCCCATTATAAAAAAAAGTCCAAATAAAACCCATGAATAATATGTCCCTAAGAATAGGCTTTGTGATATGATCCTGATGTGCTTCCATATTCTAATGCATTAAACAATGGTGATGTCCTAAGGTGCTTCCATTGTTATCACAAACTTCAATATAAAATGAAAGAACGAACAGCCATGTGCTTCAAACATATTTATGCTTCTATCATTACCAGTTAAAGTAGATCACTTGGAATAGTTGATTGAAACAAAATACTCTATCTATGTCTTGATCTTAAAAGGTAAATCAGATTAAAAATGAATCTCAGCTGTTACTTAAGTAAACCACCAGTAAAGAATCTTTTCCCCAATCATAGCTAATATGGAAAAAACAATCAATGAACCGAAAACACTACCATTCTTTCATATAAGCATTTTTCCCAAAGGAAGCATTTTATCATGATGATTGAAAAGGGATTTCAAAGGTTATTTTATCAAAGCTAAATTTGCACTCGATATATCTATATCTCATTATTACCCCATCATTAGGAAATTAAAAGTTGCAACCAAACAACAATGATTACCTGGTGAAATAGCAGAACTAATTTGCTTTGATGCAGAGTATAAATGCTTCACAAAGGGCATTCTCTTTATAAACCACTCCCCTAACCAGAAAACTGTTGAACCCAGCCATGATGAAGCAAAAATGCCGACAAAGAATATGAAGGTTATCGATGTGACAAATCCAAGGCCTGTAAGTACAAGGGAATCACTTATAAATTTACCAGCTACACAGGCTTTTATTGAAGACACAGCTCATGATGATGCTAATAATTTTACCAGAAATATCACAACTACCAACATGATCAATGCATCAATGATTACTACAGCAAGCAAAATGGGAAATAAAATCCTGCAATGCCAAAAGTGACGTACCAAATATGTCAATACCAAGTCTTTCATATATGGGGCTGAAGAAACCATCAACAAATTGAATAAACCACCATGTGATGAAAAATGTAACAGCCACAGGAAAGAGGACCACACTGTGAATAGGCAATATCCACCAAAAATTAGTATGTAGAGATTCACATAAGATTAAGGAAGTAGGCATCCAATGAATGGAGATACTGATAGAAAGTATGGACGGAGGATCATGCATGGCACTTCTCGGTCCTGTCTCCAAGTGACATGACACTGAGAAAGCAAGAGTATCCCACAAGCCAATAAAAGTACATTTTCTTTTCTTAAGTAGTTGATAAGGAAAAATCAAAGACTAGGGATTTTGATAAGCTCCCCACCATCCAGTCATGAACTTCTTTGACACCCAACTTTGAAGAACAGCATAGCAAGCCTGATCAAATAAATGTCAGAATTAGTATGATCAATATGTAGATATGGAAATTGAGTTTTTGCACAGTGGAAGAAATAGAAAGGAACAAACATGGTATTTGTTCACAAAACCTCAGATGTTAGTGAATAAATATTTACATTTTACAGGTACATTTCCAGCAAGAACTATTACTTCTTTTTTTTGGATAACCAGCAAGAATTATTACTTTTAGAATTCTAAATCACAATTCTTCAACACTTCTCTTTGTGATGCCAAGCCAATTTCCTTGCTTAACAGCTCTCTTAGTTATCATTTGCTAGAAGATCTAAACAAAGAATATCTCAGTAATTGTGTGTAGTTGTCAAACCAATTAGTTCAACTCTCTCTTGTGATACCTTATCCAATGAAAAAAAGGAACAATAATAACCTTTTCAATGAAAAATGATCAGTAGTTTTAGTTATGAAGAGCTGGCATGAAATTGAAACAAAAATACTTTTGGTCAAACTTTGGAGGTCTATAAAGTTGCAGAATATAATACTAGAGATTTTGTTGAGTAAGCCACACTAACCCGTCAATTTGGGATCCAAATTCGAGATTTTCCTTGGAATGGAATAAGCTCTATCGAACTAGTGTTCTTTTCATTGACAGGAAATTAGTTGATTACAGTACCAAAGAACTTCTTTTTCTTCATAAGACTAACTTTTATTAACTGAGCAGCAACAAAAAGATAATGCTGGAGGAGTTACAGCCAAAAGAGGGAGGCCATTAGAAGTCGTGTATTGAGCTACAGATATCAATAATGACACCACTATCATTTGATTAAAGTACCAGCAATTTTGACAGTCAAAAACTTGTTATCTTTGAAATTTCCAAGCAATATCCTCCTACTAACTTTGATTTACTGGCTCCTGGATTCATTTGTTTAGTAATTTTGTGTGGATGAACTTTCAAAATCAATCAACTATGCCTCAATTCCAAATCAACCTGAGTTAGCTATATAAGTCCTCTATATCCCTTCCTCTCTAGTGAAGTTCATTTTGTTGATAACTAACTTAAGAGTTCTCTATTCTCACACAGCCACTCTTATCTTTGCAGGTATAATTAGTTTAATTCCAACTAACTGGTTGCTTAGCTTCCACTATATTCTGTTCTTCGCTAAATTGCTTGATCCAAGACTTCCAAGACAATTGAGAAAAACTTCCTTCAATCTGATTTTTGGTCTACCTGGTCCACCAAGATTGGACTTTTGATATTCCCCCAAATTTAAAAAGTCATTCGACAGCTACAAGTCCAAGAAAATAGCCAAAAGAACCTGTAACAAAACCAAGGGTGTGGTGCGTACACTACGTGATTTCAAATTTTTCCGTGTTCGATTGGTCAAAGTTTTTGAAAAACATTTTTCTATAAGAATACAAGTTCCTTAAAAAATGAGGAAAATGACTTCACTGGTGGAAGTAGGAAAAACAAGTTCCACAAGTGGCATTTCACATTGATTATGTCCTCCTTCCACCTCATGTTCACCCCCACACTTGTAGCCCCCATCCCCGCCACTCCACAGCCCTACCCCTACCCCTACCCCCTACACCTCTCATACTATTTGTATCAATTACATACAAATAATTTTAGGATAATATTTCTTACTTACGTACCACACAAAAGATAAGTAACAACCCACTTATTTTCCCATAAAACATTTTCCTTCGTACCAAACATACAACAATTCTGAATTTTCATCATTGATATATCTATAGCTTAGTCGTTAAAACCCATAATTTAGTTCTCATGATTTCAACTCTCAGCTTAAATCATATAAAATAGCTTCTTTTTCTCCCACTGCCTTTAAGTTAGTGAACATCCTCATCCAACACCACTAGACACCCCGCCAGCCATAGTTCACTAACATAATAAGAAAATAACCCTACCACTCCAAACTTTCCTACGATTTTATTTAGCTTAACCAAATGAAAAAGGCGGCCAAAAATATTGAGATTCATATTATTATTTTTTAAATGATCGCATTTCACCAAGTAAATCTCAGTCTACATTTAAAAAATTCCTGTCAAGTGGCCTTCAAATAACATTACATTAAATGTACGTATTTTCCTCATTTATCACTAAGAATTTCCATGGCAACCACGCGAGATTTGAGAGTCGATCAATATTAACCTTTTATTCAAATCGACCTACAATATAGTACTGTTTAGAGCAAGTCCGATCTGTTACTGGTGAAATTATACTGTACGTCACAGGTATAACTTTATACAAATTAGAGTATTTTATTTTATTTATTTATTTGGGAGGAGGAACGAACCTTGCGAGTAGAGGAATTTGGGGAAGAAGGAGGAGATTTGACGAAATCTTCGGGATCTTCATGGAGGCTTTCGTTTCGAAGCGGCGAACTTGACGTTGACTCTTTCTTATCGTCCGCCATTTTCAAAGTAAAAAAAAGGAGAGAATGAGAGATTTTTTCTCAAATATTGGGGTTTGTTGCAAATTTATTGCTTTTACAGGGTGGTGCCGGGGATACTTAAAAAATAAAATTATAAATTATAAAAATCGCCATTTATAATCGTCAAGAGTAGTTTATTAGAGTTATATATGTGTTGTGAACAAATTTATGTATATTTTATGCATTCATGATTTAATTATTTATTCGTATATTTATTATGCCTAACATAGTGGTGAAGTAAGAATTTTTATTAAAAAAAGGGATCAAAATATAAAGTAAATTAACAAAAAATTTCAAGGAGTGTCAATTTTCTGACGAAGGGGTGTCCCCTCAACAACATGTGGCTCCGCAACTGCCTAACATTTAATTAACTGCAATAGTTTTATGTACAATTATGTTCATTGATACAAATCAGTCATATTAATTGTATTCGTGATAAAATTTGATACAACAACTACAATATGCATTTAACGTCTATCTCACCTCACTCCCAGAGGCAGACCCACCTTTATCAGTGGGGATGCATGTGCACCCATTAACTTCGAAAAAAATCACGTGTCCTGATATAATTAACAGTGCACCATGAGAAGTATATGAGTATTCTTGTGTTGTTGGTACAAGGCAGATAAGTCGCCCGAGAGATCAGGGTTCAAATCTAGATAGAACGCTATTTCATTATTTTTATTTTTATGTTTAGCTTAGAGATCATTTTTAGTGCACCCGAAGTCTTCAAATCTTGGTTCGCTGCACACTCCCTTATCTCTTAGATCTCACTTGTCTCTCTCCTCCCTTTTCAGACTCATTCGCCTCTCTCTTTCCCAAACATGTAGCTATAAATTGTAATTAAACAAATTATAGCCACATCTCTAACTAAGGGAAACTTACATAAATATACTATAAATAAAAAATATTTATCATTTATAGCAATAACATTTTTTTTTCACTTGATCACTTTTATTACATTTATAATACATTTTAAATTCATATTACAAAGAGCAATTTATTATTCACATATAATACAAGATTTATTGATGGATAATACATTTTATCACACATTTTAATACACTTATAATATATTTTTTAAAAACAGTTATAATACATATATATTGCATACTTAATTCACTTTTAATACATATTGCAGACATAGTATTGCTATAAATGGTACTATAAATAAAAAGTTTCGCTAAAATCAATAATTATTTATTAAAAAGCACCCATCCAAGTAATTTTTCCTCTAACTAAACCCAAATTATACTCTCTTTCCCCAAACATGTAGCTGTAAATCATAATTAAACAAACTATAGCTATAAGTCTCTAATTAAACCTAAATTATTATAGTTATTTTTTAAAGTTCCTCTTTTTAAAAATATTTTTTTGAGTATCTAGGGTAGCTTTTTGTGTTGCATATTTTAAATTTTAGTGCAACTATTTTTAATGTTTATAATATTTTTATTTTTATAGCGTCCATCAAATTTAATATGAAAAATATTTTGTCAGAAATTAAAAGGGTTAGCTTTTGACAAATTTAAGAAACCAAAACTGTGAAGGCGCATAATCAAGGGACCAATTTTACCGACTGATGGTAAACTTTAAGAATCAAAACTATCAACTGCATACTTATCTTGAAATACTTCAAACATAGGGGGACCATTTTTGCCATTTTCTCCATAAAATTACAGGGGGAAGGGGAACAGGATCTGCACAGAAACTTGAAACTTCACGCCACCACGACTGTAATCTCGCCACCGATGCCGCCGTGAACCACCAGTTCTTCGCCGGCAAATCATTTCCTCTCCACCTCTGTTTTAACCCACTTCATCACCACCATTTTCGCAACCTGAAACCACCCTGCCATCTCCGCTGAAACACCCAAAACAGCTGCTAAACCCACCACTTGATTCCACCCCCTCACGGACCTGAATTATACGGAAACTACCGTTCCTTCCCATCTCTGCTGTGGAAGCTCCATTGAGATCAGCCGAAAAGAATCCTAATGACCCCCACGCTCTTCCCATTTTTGCAATTCCGGTGTTGTCTTCTACATCGTTAACTTTCCGGGTTTGGGTTGCAGGTTGCGGTTCAATTCTGCCGGCAAGGATTTTCGGTCTGTTTTCAGTTGTTCCGGGCTTGTTGGTCCAAATTCGGAATCTGAAGGATTGTTCTAATTGGAGGTCCATTCTCACTCTCTTTCTCAATTTTTTTTCTTTTACTCTTGTTTCATCTGATAATTAATGATGGTACTTTGCTTAAATGTTCATTTTAGCTTGTGTGTGCTTATAAGTATATCATTTTCCGATTGGAATCTGGTTTCATGCGTATTTGTGAATTGATTTTGATTGGAATTTTATGTTAGTTAATCATGAAAGGATAACAAGTGAACTAGAATTTGGATTTGGTAAAAGAGCATGGATGAACCTTGGCTTGATTATCACTGGTGAAATAGGAATGAATCAAAGGAATTGGGCTTGAGATAGGATCAACTGCTGTTATTTCAGTCGTTTGGGCTGGTAGTGGCATGATTAGGCGGTCAATGTAATAGGAAAAATCTTAGACTTGTTTGGTTGATTATGTGTTTACTACTTTCAAGAATAATTACCTATTTTCCTGAATATCAAGGAGAATACCCCGAGATGTCGAGTGAAGCTTAATTTAGGATAGTATAGGTAGTGTAGGTTTACTATCAGTACTCTTTTTTATTTTGGACTGTAATAACTTTGGACACTGTTTTACACACTGTGCATGTGATTGTTATTCAGTGAGTTTGTCCAATTGAGTTTCATTTGAGTCAATACGAGTCAATGAAGTAACCATACTAGAACAACGGGATCGAGGGGTGCCTCGTACCTTTTCCTTGGTCAACAGTATTCCTTAGCAGGAATCGCTGTCGCAAATTGGTTTTGGAGCCAACTGTATTTTTTTTAAAGGGATTTCTGTTTTAAACGGTGACTTGGCACACCAGATTTCGATGCCAACTCCATTTTTATGAATCCATTTGAAAAATTCAATCTTTTTTCACTTTCAATCTTGAAAATCCTTTTATCTTTTAACTACAAATATTTGGTGGAAAAAAGGGGTGTGTAATATCTCCAAGTATTGGTATGAATTGATACTTACTAATATGATTTTCTTGTAGATTTGTGAGCGGGAGGAAGGATATCTTAGGTTTTCTGCTGGGATATACCATACTGCATCATTTGATTGGGAGAAATCTTCTTATTTTTCTCCTGGAATTTGAAGGAATGTCAAAAGTTAGAGACAGAACGGAAGATTTTAAAGATGTTGCACATCGATCAGCATTGTCTTTGGGATATAATGAGGTACATTAACTTATTCAGTTCATCACTTTTCTCTATCCTTTGTCGAAAGGATTATGTAGCATGCTGTGAAATGTCTTGAAGAATCTTCATGCTCATATGACCCCTACAGTCCTTTGTCTATTACATTGAGTGTGATTGTGCATATAGCTTCAATAATTTCCTTATGTATCAATTGTTCATATTGTCCTGGATTAACTGCTCGGTTTTATAATTAAACTGATCAAGAGTTTTGTGGTTGCAAATATCTGGCAATTTTGTTTTTCATCGCAGATGATTTATAACTCTCTTGTTAGCTGAGAACTATTCCATATAATTAAACTTCAACACTCTCTTTCCCGCTCCTTATTTTTAGCCTATGTCATATTACCATCAGATCTTAGTTTATATGTCCTCTGAACTTAGATCTTTGCTGACAGTCTAAGACTGCTGCCTTATTGGCATCTTTTATCATGCATAAACCTCGGCAAAGGTCAGGATTCACCAGAGCTGCACTTAAAACGGTATAATTGTCTACAACTAATGCTTATTTTCTTTTGTTATGTTGTTTGTGCTTTAGATTTTGTATCCTTAAGTTCATAAATAATCACAAACCAAAAATCCTTTCCATAATTTTTCATTTGTCAGCTAGAGAGTATTGGGACTCTGGAACAATTTTTGATGAAACACAAGAAGGATTATGTTGATCTGCACCGTACAACTGAACAAGAGAGGGATAGCATTGAGCATGAAGTAAGCTTGCATATTTTGATATCGGTTTTCTTTCTTTCCTTGCTGTACCTTTTTTCATTTTTTCTTTTTGTGGATTTCAGAACAGGTCAGTTATAGCTAGACTATCTTCTTCTTGCTTCTATGGTTGCTGTACATAGAAATTTTTATTCTTGGTGCATGATGCTCTCTTATCATGATGAAAACAAAAGGAGTGTTTCAGTTTGCAAATAGGATTAGGCCATATCACAAGGGTGAGGTTGGAGTTGCGATTACATATTTGAGAGTTGAGATAGTTTTACTGTTTTGCCTCTATTAGGTGGTGATTTGCAATTTTTAAATTTAGGAAAATATCAATCATCTTTCAATTTTAAACTAGTTGGGACGTCTATACGAATCTTTTATATCTATTCCGATATCCCGCTATATTTGGATCCATTTTATTTTAATACTTAAAAGAAGTATCCTTTCAAGGCAAATTATCGTCCATATGGTTCCTTCTCTTCCATTGCATTATATGCTAACCTCATGATTCTAAGTGTACTACTTACCTTTTAGAACTTTTAATCACCAGAGTATCACATCTTTGAAGTAGTGCTTTCAGAGGTTTATATAGGACATGCCCTAATCATCTCAGATAATGTTCTCTTAGGTTATCTTCTATGTATTCTACTTACTCTTTCTAAAAATAGAAGAGAAAAGTCATATAAAGTTATATACAAATCACTACCCCTTTTTTTGCATTTCCTAATAGAGTCATTCAGTAATTTTCACAACAATCGGAATTTGACCTCATGTGCCTTTGCTACTTGCTCTTTCTATCTGATGTGTTAAATTATAATCTTATCTAATTGTGTATGGCGTGCATCAATCTTAACATCTATATTCATACAACACTCATCTTGTGGACATATTGGCTTTTGGACCCAACAAATACTCCAATATAATGTTATTGGTTTCAATTTGTTCTATAGCACTTACCTTTCTCTTTGTTAATTATCACCTGTATAGACCTCTTGTAGCATTCCTCTATTTCAACCATCAATTTTTTCTTTTATGTGATAAATTTTCATCTACACGTCAATTTTTAGAAAACTGGGTCTGTATATCTGAATTGTATGCATTTGGGTACCACAGTTGTGTCCAATCTCACTTCACATGCATTTTTCTTATGGGGGCTAATATTGCAGTGCTTGATTTCTCTAAGAATTATTCAAATCAGTCAATTGGTATGAGAGACAATCTTATGAGAAGAGGCGTTTTTTTCCTTAGTTTTAGGTATGGGTCTAGTAAAAGAGTAAATTTAATATAATAACACTCAAAGAAAGATTTTTTCTGTTTTTGGTCTGGTTGTCAGGGATGACCAAGGGTAGTGGATTGGGAAAGTGAGTCCTGATCTGCAGATCCCGTTTCATGGAATCATTATCCCAAACTCCTTCTCCTAGACCTTGAATAAGTGTTCTGTAGCTCATTGCTGCTTTAGGGTTAGCCCACATTTGTAATTTTTAAAACCATGAGAGAACTGGGTGAATGATGGAATAAATTAGTCCTGATATACATCTTGAACATTTTTCTGAAGATCGATCTTGTATATATTAAATGATCTTGTTTTTTTTAATTATTATTTTCAGTTTTCATATAGCTTAACTAATATTTAATATTGTATAAAACAATATTAAGTTCAATCCATGCAATAATGTAAATCCTGGGAAATTACTAAGAATATTATGGATGAAAGCCAATAGAAATTAATTGGTGGTTACAGTACTCTTAACTCCAAGTTTGACTATAAACTATGACCTACGGAATTGGCACTTCTGCACCAAGGTGCTGTGTTTGATTTATTTTCCTTCTGTTTGCTATAATCCTTTTTTTATGAAAAGCTTAAAACTACGTCTTTGTTTAATTACCTTTGAAATGTTGGATAAAGAAAAGTTACTTAATTTACATCTTCCAAGTAAGCATTTCCATTTACCAATTAAAGAGCACTCTTTGGGACAACTATACAATGTTGTATCAGATTCCCTCCTCTGCCTAACATTTTATGTATGACATGTCCCAAAGCTATCTAGAAATAAGAAGTTAAAAAAGTCATTAATTCTGCTTCTATAAGAAGCATTTGCATTTTAAAAATGATATTTTTTTTTTGAGAAGGCAAGCATTTGCATTTTAAAAATGATATTAACTGATAACCCTCAGGGGTTGGCCTGCTGGCAATTGACTTGAGCCTTGGGGTTTGCTCCCTTTCAAGGTCTCAAGTTCGAAACCCACTGGGTGCAAACAATTTCTGAGGGCCATCGGACTGGGTAAAACCTGAATTAACCGTGGTGCACTTGCGGGAAACTCCTTGCCGAGGGCCTGTGCACCCCCGGGATTAGTCGGGGCTCAAAGAGACTCGGACACCCGGTGCAAATCAAAAAAAAAAATGTTGGATAAAATTGCGTCTTGTTTTCCTTCTTTGTCAAGTTTGATGTCCTTATTAACTTTTGAGTCTGGAGAAAGAGATCCTTGTCCACCTTTGTGGTTGACTTCTTCTTGTGCAGCTTTGTTTTGAATGCTAATGCACTTAATTGAGATTGTAAAGTTAGAGTTAAAAAAACTTACTAACACAACTTTCTGCAGGTTACAATTTTTGTAAAATCATGCAAAGAGCAGATAGATGTTCTCAGAAATAGTATAAACGAGGAAGATGCAAATTCAAAGGGATGGCTTGGTTTGAAGGGTGACAATCTGAATGCTGATACTATAGCACACAAGCATGGAGTGGTATGGTTGCTACTTGCAATATAGTGATCAAATATTCTCAGAATTTGATTAGGACTGCTTCCTGATACATCTCTTCCCACTTTCCGCTAGTATTTGGAGTTTTTGAAGTAACTTTATTGATACTGTTGAATTAAAGATATTTTAGTGCAATTTTCTACAATCAGCAGAACACTGTCGTAATTGTCATATCATAGTTATTTTGTCTCCAATTTTCTGCTGGGGTTTCATACTTTCTATGAATAACCTCTTTTGAAATAGAGAAATTATGTAAATATCTCTGATGTTAGCAGCATTACTTCAAAATTGTTGTCTTCATTATGATTCAATTTGGAAAGTATCCATGTTCCTATTTAAATTTGGATCTCTTACCACCACAAATTTTCTTTCCCGGAATTTTGCTTCTTAGAAAGTGGATGTGTTGTGTGGTTGTTCTGTGATTTGCATAACATATCACTGAGTCGTATTGCCATACTCCTGCAACTGCATATGGAGTAATAGAAGTCACTAGATCGTTGTGATTGTTAATACCTGTTGATGACGTAAATATAGTTTTTCAACCTAAGCTATGGTCTGTAATCAGATGAAAGTAGGTCTCTTCTGTTTCTTTTATTTGTTTTCAAATTGCCTCTTGCGTACGCTAAGAGTGAGGCTGAGGATGTAAAAGGAAAAAAAAAAGATCTTTTGGAATAGAGTGCCAAGGCATTTGAAAGCATATTTCTTCTGGTTTATCATGAGATCCACAGTAGGTGAAAATCCTTTAGTAGTATACACCTAATGGTGCACTGCTGTGCTTTTCATTCTTGGAGTGTGGATGCATACCCATATTCATTGTTTGCTTTTATACTGCAGGTTTTAATTTTAAGTGAAAAGCTTCACTCTGTCACATCACAGTTTGACCAATTGCGGGCAATACGGTTTCAAGATGCTATTAACCGAGTGACACCAAGAAGGAAACGTAAGAACACTACCAAATCAAATGCTGCAGAGACCTCTGCTTCTAGTAGTTTGGACCCCAACATGAAAAGGGACTTCGAGGGTCTCGGGGACCCCGATACACAAGCAGCACCTATAAGAGTCCAAGAACAACTTTTGGACGATGAAACACGTGCCCTACAGGTAAGTGGGAAGTTTGCTGATAGATGATTTAATTCTGGCAAACAAGCATTCTTAAAGCTAAAATCACATATACTCCGTTCCTGTAACCTACTATGATCACTCGAATGGTGCAGGTAGAGCTGAACAGTCTCCTGGATTCTGTTCAAGAAACAGAAACAAAGATGGTGGAAATGTCTGCGTTAAACCATCTTATGTCTACTCATGTTTTGCAACAGGCCCAACAGATAGAGCTTTTATATGATCAGGTTAGTGGTATTGTTGCCTTTTTACTTTCTAGTTGGATAGAGCTTTTATCTTAGTTAAACATGCCAAGAAAATCATTCTCTCACATTGTTTAACTAATTCACACAATCTCTGCATTTTCTCTATTAACTTTGCCATTTGTAACCATTTACTAGTTAGAACTAACAAACATCACAATTTACAGATCTTTTTTTATTCCATGTCTAATCTTTATACTGTTAATACTTTAATTTGTTCATTAAGCATTCTAAATCCCCTTTTGCCAACTGAGCTTAACCGTTGTCAGCAATAGACATACATGCATGATAAGAAAAGAAGAAAGAAAGATTAGAAAATAATCAAACAAAGGAATACATGTTTGTAGATGATCAACCAGGCTACATGATTCTTTGAAGTGCACTGAACAGAGCAGATTTTGTCATTATAAATTGTATCCTGGTCTATTAACAAATTATTCCTCTAGTATGGGTTTTGATAACTGTATACTTTTCAAAAGTTCTGGATGAAGTCTATGCCTTTGGTTATTACTTTCGAGTTTCAGTTGGTGTGAATTTATGGTTTTTCATTTCAGGCAGTTGAAGCTACCCAAAATGTGGAACTTGGTAACAAAGAACTGTCACAAGCCATTCAACGGAACAGCAGCAGCAGAACTTTTCTTTTGCTCTTTCTATTTGTACTTACATTTTCAATCCTCTTCCTAGATTGGTACAGTTAATTATAGGGATTTTCGCGCTATTTTTTGTTTTACAAGTAAGAGTATAGAGAGCATATATTGTACAACTAAAGTTGCGTAACTTTACTAGAAATTTGGAGGCAATTATCTGTTGTATTTGCTGCTTTATTATTTGTACTGCTATTATTGTTACTTGCCCATGCCACCAAATACCAATATTGAACTGAACTTTGATTCGACATGGCTTTGGTGTAGTTTTGAAGGGATCTTTTCAACTTGGACCTCTATAATAACATAATTTTCAAATAATATAAATTTCAATTGCATATATTATAATTCAAATAACTATGAAGTAAGATATTTTTACTTTTGAGTTTTGAGTTTACGTTGTGTGTAAAGAATTTGACCAGGCATTAAGATCTTTTGTCTACTTATAAAAAAATGAATAGAATAAGATGATTTTTTCAACTTATAAGCTTTGAATTTAACTTTGCAAATATCTACTAATAAAGTTGAAAGACTCATTGAGCCTTTTAAAATTCTTTTCAAATTTGTTTCCACATCAGAAGTTCCATTTTAATTTCATACAATAATACAAATTAAATTTTAAAAAGAACGGCCAGAGACTGTGGTCGGGTCAACCTAATCCCGGATAACTCCCTAACTGGGTAAGGGGCCTTTATCAGAAACTCCTTTCACACTCTCAACCCGCCCCTCTAAGAGTGGCTCGACTAGGTCCAGATCAATACATGGAGGGGCGGGTTGGGACTGGCCCGATCCAACCCACTTATCAGACTTAGATCGTGTACATTTTTGTGGTGATTGAAGAGTCAAAATCACACATCCATATTATGTGTATAAAATCACTCGTTGATTGTATCGGTATACTAATTGAGTATGCATTTTTACCTAATACTAATGCATTTACACATATCTAAGTAGTTAGCAAAACAATAATGATTATATTTTTGCCACTATTTCAGTATAGTGTAAGTAGTACTGCTGGTAACAAATAACCAACACTAGATGAATAAAATTGTGACTAGCTAGTGCCTGTCTTCATTTTATTCCAAAAATGGTTGTACACTTGTACTATTTTGCTTCATGAAACCAAAAATAAAATGCTTTTGGGCTTGAGATTTATCTAATATTAATGTAGTTTCTTGTTATTTGAAAATTGAAATGTAAAAACTCTAAATTGTTGTATTACGGTAATAATTGAACTTTGATATGTATACTCGAGTATAAATTTTCCTATTAGAAAAAAAATCATCTTATTTTAAAATTTAATAGAGGAGTATTTGCGATGAAACAATTAAGGGAGCTAGAGTAATGCTAACTAACATATTAAAAAGTATTTCTCCGAATTCGATGTGAACGTAAAATATTTTATGCATCAAACTACCATAAACTTTGTCTCTTACAAGTTACCATATACATAAATTTTGTAAAATTAAGTTTAAGGCATAACTCGTTATATCATATATATTATAAACATAACTTATGGTATATATTGATACACAAATATGAAACTTTCTCGAATAAAATTATTTGTAATTTCAATATCGATGATTTTTTATACCTATGTTGGAATCCTAAATTGATTATAATTAGGATTTGTTCTTTATGGTATTTACTTATTTATGTTTAATTAGTATTTGTTAGTTAGAGTGGTACCTAATCCTAGTTTAATTTATAGGGACGTTACTAGTTATTTTCAATAGGGGAAAAGGACACATATATCCCGAACTATCGTAAATGGTATACCTCTGTCATACTTTTCATTCATTAGTGCCCCTGCCGTCCAAAAAGCAATGCACATTTACCCCTCCCCAAAAAAAAAAATTAAGTTTATTTTTAAAAAATATTTTCAATTTCAATTCAAATTTTTTTTTCTACTCTCTAGTAAAAATAAAAGATATTTTCTCAAAAAATACTTTTCATTCATAAATCAAACACTAGAAAATCTTTTCCGAAAAAAATTTTCTACTTATCAACCAAACATGAGAAAATAAGTAAAAAATCTACTTATTTTCCAGAAGAAAACATTTTCCTTCCTACCAAACACACCCTAAGTGTTACGTATTTTCACTTTAATCCTTAACTACACATATTAGATTATATATTTAGTACTTCCTTCACCTTTACGTGTCCACTTAAGCATATTAAGAGGAAACTCAATCTTTTTATTTTATTTTATCCTTATCATCAACTATCAATTTCTCAAATTATTTCTTAAGATTTTTTGAAATGCTAATACATGGAATCATGGATATTATAATCAAATATACCCTTCATTTATTATTTTCTTAAAGAAAGTGCAAAATTAATCGTGAACAAATAGAAATGAATAAAAGCACTAAATTTTTTTACCATGCACTTACCTATTAACGCGTTTACCAACTAATTTTGTCATCACCAATATATTTTTACCTTACTTGCACTGAAAATGTTGCAAGTAAGAAGACTTGCACTGAAAATATTGCAATTAAAAAAGATTTATTTTAAAAGAATTGTTTTTGAAGTGTATTTAAAAAATCTTCAA
The DNA here is from genome assembly GCF_000226075.1 of Solanum tuberosum. Taxonomy (NCBI): domain Eukaryota; kingdom Viridiplantae; phylum Streptophyta; class Magnoliopsida; order Solanales; family Solanaceae; genus Solanum; species Solanum tuberosum. The sequence goes on from NW_006239359.1 coordinate 252,127, forward strand.
ATTATGTTATTAAGAAGCTAAGATGACAAGTGGAAAAATCTGTGTCAATTTGCATGAATGGTTAGTGACACATGTCCTTAATACTTTAATGTTTTAAGACATACCCTTCCTCAATAATTACAATAGCGAAGTCAGAAATTTAATAAAAAATATGTATTTTTTCTTCCTAATTATGTTAAGGTGAGCAAAATTAACTATACACTTATAATATTGAATATCTAACCTACATCCACCACGTAAGTTTTCAGGATAAGATATGCACCGGACCACCCTTTGCCTAAAATGGCTCGTCCATGTCTATAAATACTCTCACTTCTCCATTAGAAATTATGATAGAGAACACCATTCAGCCTTCTTTCACACTCACGTTTCCCTCTTTCTTTTCTTGTGATTAATGTTTATTTTAATTATCTTTTATTTCGTCCTGGAGAAATATTTTATATGGTTGAAATAGTTTTTTAGGATAGTGTCCAGCACGATTTAAGTATAAATTGTGTATTATTTAAAAATATTATAATAGTAATATTCATCTTATTTTCAGTACTACTATTTTACTAAATAAATAGTTATATTATTATTGTGATATTTTTATTATTCTCCAACAAATATAAGCATATTAAATGGCAAATAATACTAGTGCGTCAACAGTCTGTGTAACTGGAGCTGCTGGATTTATTGGTTCTTGGCTTGTCATGAGACTTCTTGAACGTGGCTATAATGTTCATGCTACTGTTCGTAATCTTGGTACACCAAATTTTCCCTTTGTGTTTGGTAATAAGAAAATTGTGGCTTATACGGTGGGCGGGGAGGAGACAATTAATTTAAAATATCGTCTATGAAACTTGTTTTTTTTAACTTTCATTAGAAAAGTCATTTTCATCAATATTCGTAAGGAACGTGTTTTTCTAGAAAAAATATTTTCCAAAATATTTTGACCAACCAAACATAGAAAAATCATAAAGTACTTCCTGAAAAATGTTTTCCTCCATTACCTAACACATCCTTTTATACTGATATTTTATAATAAATTTTGAATTGTCAATTAGTAATTAACCTTAAAAATAATTATACGTACTTGTTTATAAAAAGTGAGATTAATAACGTGAGGAAACATGCACATTAAGATACACTAATAGTGATAAGTTACTTGTACTGCAAAAAAAATAAAATAAAAAATAATAATATATAGGTTAAAATGATTTAAGTTATATATGACATGTAATTTTTTTTTAAAACTATCTTAATTAACCCATGAATTAATTGTTTGCCAATTGTAGAGAATAATAAGAAGGTGCAACATCTTTTGGAGTTACCAAAAGCTGATACAAATTTAACTCTATGGAAAGCAGACTTAAGGGAAGAAGGAAGCTTTGATGAAGGCATAAAAGGGTGTGAAGGAGTATTTCATGTGGCCACTCCTATGGACTTTGAATCCAAGGACCCCTAGGTACTGAATTTGTCTGATCATCTCATTTAAAAAGTAAAAAATATTTTTTAATTAACGAGATTAATATATATGACAGAATGAAGTAATTAAACCAACGGTGAGGGGAATATTAAGCATCATAGAATCATGTGTTAAAGCAAAAACAGTGAAGATGCTAATATTCACTTCATCTGCTGGAACTGTGGATATTCAACAACAAAAAAAACTTATCTATGATGACAACAATTGGAGTGACTTGGATTTTATATATGCTAACAAGATGACTGGATGGGTAATTTCCTTTTACGTTTTAAGTTATATACATCAATAATATAATTTACCATGTTGCTAAAGATTACCAATTAATACTATTCTTTCTTTTTATTTTATGTGATACTATTATTATTTGGAGAGTCAATTAATCTTTTTATCATATATTTTTTCGAAGTACTTTTTTAAACCCTCTTATGTTCCCCCCCCCCCCCTTTCTTTTCTACTCACCATGGAAGTTTTCATTTTTTTGCTCCTTTGTTAACTCGAACTCACAACTTTTAGATTGCATGTGAAAGGTGATTCCAACCTAAGCAACCTCCTCTTGTATTTTTTGAATTATTAACTATTCTATTGTAAAACATTTTTCTTGAGCCATCTATCAGAACAACCTCTCTATATCCATAGAGTTATAGAGTTAGCGCTGCAAAAGAAATAAAAAATAAAAATTGAAGATTCTATATTCAAATTAACACAAAAAAAATTAATCAATTTTACCCTCGTACATATAGGGGAATGGAAAGGTCCATCTGATTTAGTAACACCTGTACATACTCATCCCATTCTAGAAAAACTTTGCTCACGTGATTAGCACGTTGAGGAATATAAGTTTGTTAGATTAGTTATAGAGTAGACAACTAAAGAAAGGACATGTGGATATTGAGTTTTCTTTTATCATTAGCTTTATTCTGTGTAATACTTGTATATATACAGGTTTGGAGATGAATGAAATTATCAGAAAATTTCCCAAAGTATTTTTCTTTTCATTCTTTCATGGTATCAGAGCAGTAGCTCGATCCAATCTCTTTTCTCACAAAGTCACATTGTTCATCACTGATCTATAATACATAATGGATCAAGAGGAAGCTGGAACTCAGGTGTTGAACATATCGACTGTCTCAAAGACCACCACGATCGACATCAATCATTCATATCATCTACACTCTTCAGATTCGCCTGGAATGAATATCATCAGCTCTACCTTTGACGGGAAGGGATTTCCAGGATGGAGGAGGGCAGTGTTGATAGCACTCTCAGCCAAGAAGAAGCTTGGCTTCATCAATGGAGGATGCAAAGCTCCAGGTCTCGATACAGCAGAGTATGAACAATGGAGCTGTTGCAATGATATGGTGATCTCATGGTTGCTGAATTCACTTTCCAGGGAAATTGGAGACAGCGTAATCTACTCCAAGACTGCCAAGGAGATCTGGGATAGCCTGGAAAACAGATTCGGAAGATGCAATGGAGCAAAGATGTATCACCTGCAAAAAGAGGTATCAAGCTTAGTACAAGGTACAAGTGATATAGCAAATTACTTCACTAAACTAAAGAGGCTATGGGATGAATTGGATTCCCTTAATGTCATTATATCTTGTACTTGTGTGTGTGCTTGTGAGGGTAAGGGAAAGTTGGTTAAATCACTGCAAGATCAGAAACTAATGCAGTTTCTGATGGGGTTAAACGACGTCTACGCTCATGCAAGAGGGAACATCCTGATGATGAGCCCTTTACCAAGTATTGATGTTGCATACTCCCTTTTGTTGCAAGATGAGAATCAACGAGAGGTTTATGTTAATGCAAACCCCTTAACCAACTCTGCAGCTTTTATGGCAACAACACAAGGCAAGTGGAATCACAGAAATGGTAACCAAATGATGAGAGGAAACACTCAATCACAGAAGTATGATAATGGGGAACAAAAGAATGGAAAACCAGTCCAAAGGTTTAGGTCAAGGAAGACTAAGTACAATCCTAATGTTACATGCACTTACTGTGGAAAAACAGGACATGTACATGATAACTGCTACAGGCTCATTGGATACCCTGATGATTTTGAATTTACTAAGACAAGAGAAACTCAGGGAACAATGAAGGCAAATGCAGTCACAACTGAAGAAAAATCTGAAGCATTCCAGAACACACAAGAGGATACAGCCTACAACAATTACAGCCAGTACATGAGCAAAGAACAATACACAAATTTGGTGCAGCAGGTTACAAAAGATGTCCTAAAGGAGCATAGGACAACACCAACCACTGGTTTTAATGGAAATGCCATTGCTGGTACCATTCTGAGGAACTCCAGCTCATGTTTGTCAGTCATTAATTCTTGTACATGGATTATTGATTCCGGTGCTTCAGAACATATGTGTTTTGATCCCAATTCTTTTCTGTCACTCACTCCTCTTCCTGTGCCTTTAACTCTCACTTTGCCTAACTCTTTCAGGATCATTGTGACTCATACAGGAAGTGTCTCTGTTCTTCCAAATTTGACTCTGAAAAATGTCCTATATGTACCTGTTTTCAAGCATAATCTGATATCTGTACACAGGTTATCAAGTCAAATTAAATATGATGTGTTATTTACACCTAGTGGTTGTGTGTTACAGGACCCTTTAATGAAGAGCATTCAAGCTTTTGGTGAAGTGAATGAGGGATTGTACCTGTTGAAGTCTTCTAATATTAGGTCTCAGTTTGTTTCTAATGCTAATGTAGTTTCAATTCCACAAGGAAATAGCTCAATTCCTAGTTCAGGATCAGTTCCTTTTTCTTTCTCTGCAAATGTAGTCCCTTCTGTTGCTCTTTGGCATGTAAGGTTAGGGCATCTGCCCTTTTCTGCAATGAGAAAATTCAGTTTCATTAATTTCCCTTCTAAATCTGAACATGTTTGTGATATTTGTCCTAAAGCTAGGCAGACCAGACTTACTTTTCCATTAAGTGCTATTCAATCTACCAAGCTATTTGAACTGATCCACATTGATACTTGGGGCCCATACAAATCACCCACTTACAATGGTTTTAGATACTTTCTTACTAGAGTTGATGATTATAGTAGAGGTACTTGGACTTTCTTGTTAAGCTCTAAGAGTAATGCTTTTCCTACTCTCAAAGAGTTTCTAGCTATGACAGAGAGACAGTTTCATGCCCAAGTCAAGTGCATTAGGTCTGACAATGCACTAGAATTGGGAACAGGTATTCAGGAGGCTTCATTTCTTAAGTCTCAAGGAATTTTGCACCAAACCTCATGTGTTGGAACTCCACAACAAAATGGTGTTGTGGAAAGGAAACATAGACATCTATTGGAATTAGGAGGGGACTGATGTTTCAATCTCACTTACCTATTGATTATTGGGGAGATTGCATATTAACAGCTACATATTTGATTAATAGGTTGCCATCCAAGGTACTACATGGAAAAACACCATATGAAGTTCTTTTTGGTAAGCAACCTAACTATGAATTTTTGAGAAGTTTTGGATGTCTATGCTATGCTTCAACTCAATCTCAATACAGAGGAAAATTTGAACCAAGGGCAACAGCTTGTGTCTTCCTAGGTTATCCACAAGGTAAAAAGGGTTACAAGTTGTTGGATCTCAACACTAAGAAAGTTTTTGTTTCCAGGGATGTTCACTTTCATGAGCAGCAATTTCCTTTTGCCTCTGACAAATCTTATCACTCTCTTCCTCCAATTTTCTCATATCATAATTCTTCTCTGGATACCCTAGAATCTGTCTCTTATCCTTCATCCTCTCCACAAGCTCATGCACCTCCTGATGTTACATCCCCAGATATTGAGACACCTTCTCCCATCAGTCCCAGTGTCAGCAGTCCGGACTCTTCTTCCCATTTTTTTTCTTCTCCCCTCATCACTGCAGGGAGAACTCAAAGGGTAAGACATAAACCAAGTTATCTAGAGGACTACTATTGCAATAACATCCAACTGACTGATGTTACCAATGCATGTTTTGTCCACCCTATTACGCCCACTGCTTTCTCTTTTACCTCTTTGTCCCTTCCCAATCAGCATATGTTTCACTCTATTTCTGATGTAGTTGAGCCTAAGAGTTTTGCTCATGCTTCTCAACATGCTGGCTGGAAAGCAGCAATGGATGCTGAATTAGAGGCTCTTGCACTGAATCGCACTTGGGACATCCTACAATTACCACCAGGAAAGAAAGCTTTGCCATGTAAATGGGTTTACAAGGTAAAACACAGATCAGATGGGTCTGTTGAGAGATTGAAGGCTCGATTAGTAGTGAGGGGGATGTTCAACAAGAAGGTGTTGATTTTTCAGAAACCTTCTCTCCGGTGGTCAAAATGACAACTATCAGGTGTCTACTCACAGTGGCTATCAAGAAAGCATGGCAGGTGCATCAATTGGATGTTAGCAATGCGTTTCTTCATGGTGACTTGCAGGAAGAGGTATACATGAAATGTCCTGCAGGTTTACCCTCTATCAAGCCCAACCAAGTTTGTCTCCTCAGAAAGTCTTTGTATGGGTTGCGCTAGGCATCTCGACAATGGTATTCTAAGTTAGCTGGAGCTCTTGCTTTCAAAGGGTATACTAGTTCCATGAACGACTACTCCCTATTTTTTAAGGCATCTGGTTCTCTCACATCTATCATCGCTGTCTATGTTGATGACATCCTAATTACAGGGGATGACATCTCAGAAATTAATCACATCATGCAGTTTCTTCACACAGAATTCAGAGTCAAAAATCTAGGTGACATTCACTATTTTTTAGGCTTGGAAATCCTACGAGAAAAACAGGGATTCATCATTAATCAACGCAAATTTACCTTGGAGTTGCTTGCTGAATTTGATTGTTCTGGTGCTGCTGTATCTTCGCCGCTTGATCCATACTCTAAACTTCATGTCGATGACAGTCCATCCATGACTAATCCAACTCTTTATCGACATTTAGTTGGGAAGCTCAATTATTTAACCCACACTAGGCCTGATTTGTCTTTTGCTGTGTTGACACTCAGTCAACACATGCAACATCCTTCTGAATCACATTATCTTGCCGCTCTTCGAGTCTTGAGATACCTCCGAAATGATCCAAGTCAAGGTATTTTGCTCTCCTCAGATCCAACCTTTACACTCTTAGCTTTCTGCGACGCCGACTGGGCCTCTTATCGTGAAACTCGAAGATCTGTCAGTGGTTACTTCATCACTTTTGGTGGTGCTCCCATTTCTTGGAAATCCAAGAAACAAGCATCCATCTCCCTTTCATCCGCCGAAGCAGAGTACAGGTCTATGCGCCGTGTGACTGCTGAAATTACTTGGTTGGTGCGTGTTCTTGCTGACTCTCTGTTCCTCCAGTACTTCCTATCACAGTGAATTCCGATAGTCAAGCTGCCATTAGCATCGCCAAAAACCCAGTATTTCACGAAAGGACGAAACACGTTGAGCTAGACTGCCACTTTGTGCGACAACAGTTCGTCGCTGGTCTGATTACGCTTTCTTTCGTTCCATCGGAGCATCAGTTGGCTGATTTGTTCTCTATATCCATAGAGTTATAGAGTTAGCGCTGCAAAAGAAATAAAAAATAAAAATTGAAGATTCTATATTCAAATTAACACAAAAAAAATTAATCAATTTTACCCTCGTACATATAGGGGAATGGAAAGTATTGGCGTAAAACCATTCACTTCCATGGCATCGATTCAATACAGCAATAAGCAGAAGAAGAAATTGGAAAGAAGAGATGTAAAGAAGAAAGCCAAAAAGAAACAAGACTTTTCAGATATTTCGGAGATCCCTAAGAAGCTTTGATCTTTGTCTAAAGATGAGGTGGAACAATCTGGACTCTTCATCACAAATGAGAAGGATTGAATTTTGTCCATCTGATTTAGTGACACCTGTACATACACATCCCATTCTAGAAAGCTTTGCTCACGTGATTAGCACGCTGAGGAATATAAGTTTGTTAGATTAGTTATAAAGTAGACAAATAAAGAAAGGACATGTGGATATTGAGTTTCTTTTATTATTAGTTTTATTCTGTGTAATACTGGTATATATACAGGTTTGGAGATGAATGAAATCATCAGAAAATTTCCCAAACGTTTTCTTTTCATTCTTTCAGAAAGGAGGATTATGTAATTACACTTTTAAATAACTTGATTTTTAATTTACAAATAATATTTTTAATAATTATTTTATTTATACCTGCAATAGTTCATGTGCATAAATTGCAGATGTATTTTGCTGCTAAAATACTGGCGGAGAAGGCAGGATGGGAAGCAACAAATAATAAATCAAAGAATAATATAGATTTCATTAGCATTATACCAACACTAGTCGTTGGTCCATGCATCACCCCAACATTCCCACCAAGCTTAATTACTGCACTTTCGATAATTACCAGTACGAATTTAAGTTATATATACTGTTCGTAACAATTTTTTTGCAATATTCATATATTTAATTTGTTATCTTTAAGTAGCTATTAACACAAAAATTCTTTAAGTATTGGTAAAATTAAACAGGACAGATTACAAATTAACAAAAGGGCAAGTTACATACATGTTTAGTTGGTCGAATAAAAATATTATACGTACTGACTATTATTTTGATGAGCGGCTATATACAAGGAATGAAGCACACTACTCAATTATAAAACAAGGTAAATATGTGCATTTGGATGATGTTTGTGAGGCTCACATATTCTTGTATAAGCATCCAAAGGCACAAGGAAGATACCTTTGGTCTTCTCATCATGCTACCATACACGATGTTGCTAACAAGATCAGACAGAAATGGCCAAACTACTATGTTCCTTCTGAGTAAGATTCTCTCACTTTTATATACTGATAGTATAAATTATTATTTTTATTGAAATAATGATATACGATGTGTTGGACTGATTATTTTTCATAAATCAAGCACATAATTTTTTTCTCCTAATGGATAGTGGTTAGACTATAATCCATAAATTTATCAACTCGCATACATATTGAAGTGTGTAACTATCTCACGTAGAATATACGTGAATATATATATAAGGCATGTTACATGTTTAACAAGATAAGATTCATTGATATTATTGGAGTGTATTATGACCATCTCATTAATTTTTAAAGTTTAAGCTTTCATTAAATTTGGTGTTCACTTATTCAATATGGTATTAGAAGATCCAAAAGATATTGAGATTGAGTCTCACCACCGTCCATAAAAATAAAAAAAAACCCTACCTCATCACAAAAAATGGAGCTCACATGCACGTCATGGACGTAATTGAGGTTTAAAGTAAAAAAAATGTACTCTTTCTAACAAATACTTTTAGATGAGATGCTTCTACTTCAATAGATATCGTAAAAGTTCTTTACATTATAAATATAATAAGCTCAATCCTACGTAAACATGTCATGGGAACTTAGTTGAAATCTTTATAGAAATACCTAGTCAGATCAATATTATTTATTTTTCCTAATCGATATATATATATATA
>NW_006239359.1:261301-287864 GCF_000226075.1 Solanum tuberosum
AGGAATATACTGAGCATACATGATATCGATATGCTAAGCTGAACAATGTATATAAGTTGAACAATACATAACTAAACAATGATATAATCTGAACAAGGATATATATATATATATATATATGTATTGAATTTTTTGTTTAACTAATTGGGTAAGCGATTATTTAGATTAAATTTTCAACTTAAATATTTTTGGATAATTGACAGGTTTAAGGGGATTGACAAGGAGTTGGACGTGGTTAGTTTTTCATCAAAGAAACTGATAGATATGGGGTTTAAATTCAAGTATAATTTGGAGGACATGTATAAAGGGGCCATTGAGATTGCACACAAAAGGGATTTCTTCCTAATTCTACCCAAAATCCAGCTGATAAAGGAAATATGAATGAGAATTCATAATTCAATAAATAAAAGTTACTTGTATAAAAAAGTAGAGGATAAAAAAATTAAGCTACCAACAAATTTATTGTGTATGTTTGGGACCATAAATACATTTAGCCTTTAAATATCCCCTAAGGATTTTGTCGTTAACAGACGAATATTATTATTTTAATACCTTTTATAATATTAGCAGCTTGATATCTTTTATTAGCTATCGAATAAAACTATGTTAAACCTAAATACATGTCATCATTCAACCATGTTGAATTGTTTAAATACTAATCATTATTGTCATCTTTTTGAAATATCATAATCTAATTAAGTATCATTGTGCCTTTTCCAGCGTATTTTCCATTTTCATTCCCATATTTGAATTTTCTTTATAGTGCTTAAACAAATTGACCCACCACCCACGCGGGAAGAAAGAAAAAATAGTAGTAATACAAAATGAACAAATAAATAAATAAAATAACATCCTTTATTAGGACCCACTAACTAACAAGATTGACCATTGCCATCCATGATGCTAGGAAAAGTCATGCCTAATATATATTTTTATTATTATCATTTTAATTTATACGACATTTTTTCTACTCTAAAAATATTTAACATTATTTTGCATTCATATAAATATTAGGGCAAACTATTAATTCAAATTAAATGCTATAATCATAATTTCATTTAATTGTAACCCGTAGCAAACAGTTGTCATTCGCCTCTCTCCCCAGCGAATCTCGCTCGCCACTCTCCCTGATCTCGTTGGCCACTCTCCCTCACCTCTTTCACTTTATACAAATACAAATGTATAAATTGCGTTTGTGTTTGTATAAAGCGAGAGAAAACTGCATATACAAATACAAATAAATATATTTTCGTCCTATACACTTATAATTATACAAATACAGATCTTTCCTCCCAGTTTTTTTTTGCTTTTCTCGCTTTACACAAACACAAATTATACAAATTACAATGTAAAATTTGTGTTGTATAAAGCGAGAGAAAGATTTGATATACAAATATTTTATTTCAATTGTATACAAATTCAAATTTTATGCAGATATACAAACACAATCATTAATACATATACATAGTAGTTGCATATATACAATTGAATTGAGAGGCTGTTAGCGATTTATACAAACGAGAGGCTGCCATCGATTTATATAAATGAGAGGCAGCTAACGATTTATACAAATGAGAGGCCATCAACGATTTATACAAATCTGATGCTCCATAGCAAACATAAAGTTTGTTATGGAGTGCAATTATATAAATTATAGTTATAACATACAAATATGATTTTTATGTTTGCTAAACCTAAAATTTACTCAAAATATTATGTGTTTTTTTAAAGAATTTTAATTTGTTAAAAGTGTTCACAGTTAAACCTTGATCTATGTTTCCCCTCTTTTTAACCATTGTTTAAATATTCTCTTCCGTCATTAAACTAATACAATTATGTTTTATAAGTTTAATCTAATTTATATATATTATAGGGATAAGGGTCTGAAAAATACCTTAACTTTGGTTGGATTTGCTGTTGCGATACTAAACTTTCATGAGAACCTATTACCTCCCTAGACTAATTAATACCGTATTTTAAACATATATATTTACCCACGTGGACATAAAAAATAATGCAAAATTATAAATAGTAATGTGTCCATGTGGGCACATATATACCTTTAAAATACACTATTAAATAGTTCAGGGGGTGAAAAATACGGTATTAAATAGTCTAAGGAGGCAATAACAACAACAAATCCGACCAAAGTTGGGATATTTTTCAGACCCTTATCCCTATATTATATTATATTATATTAGAGATAAGTGAAGAAATATCAATGTAATAGTAATTAAAAATTAGTTAGATAGATAAATCATCTCATGAAAATTAAATTTTAAAAATAATCTGAATGTCAAAAAAGTTGTATAAAAGTAATTTTATGACTTTCATAAAAGAAATGAATATTACAGAAATTAAAATGAAAGAAGTAATAACATCAATGGAAAAAAAGTTAAAAAAATATATATATTTTTTTGGAACCCCTGCTACAACCTCTGCCTGCCATGTAGGGGTGCAAAAACCGAATCGACCGATAAATCGAACCAAAAAAAATGTTACTCTCTCCGTCCCATTTTATGTGGCAACATTTGACCGGGCACGGAGTTTAAGAAATAAATGAAGACTTTGAAATGTTTACCAAATTGCCCTTTAAAAAGTACACTCACTTTTCTCTCTCTTCATAAATGTATTGGAGTGTTATTTTAAGATTAAGTGGGACCAACAAGGGTAAAAGAGGAATTGCACCTTTAAATACTTACCATATAAGGAAAGTGACATTCTTTTTGGGACTGACCAAAAAGGAAATGTTGCCACATAAAATGGGACGGAGGGAGTATTGGTTTATTGTTATTGAGTTATTGGGTTAGCGGTTTTTTAATGGTTTTATAAAAAAAATTTATCAAGTTATTAGTTCGGTATTAATTTTCAATATTGGGTTATTGGGTAAATCGATAACCCATTAAGAATTAAGACTACAGTAATTTACTACTTTTACATATACATACATATTAGTAAATATTAATCTCAATATATTAATAGTTATGTTTTTGTCATTTAGCCATCAATTCATACTTCACTGTGACTTTGAGTTCACAACTTTACATTATACAAATTGTCAAGACCTAAAGTAAGAACCATATTCCTCTTGATTTCTCTTTGTGTTACACATGTATAGTTCTTTTTCATGTTTGTTATTATTATTTCTATTTTGTGAGCTTTTGTAAAGTTAAATTATAGTCTTGTCATGTCAAATTTATTAGGGAAGTAATATATTTGGTTTATAAGCATTTTTTTTTATTGATTAAACCGAAAATTGAATCGTTAAGGACCAAAACCGATAAATTGAAAATCGATAAAAATTATCTTATTGGTTTGTTATTGGTTTAGCGTATTTAAAAATCAAAAACCGATAATACATAAAACTAAACCAAACCGACCGATGCACACCCCTATGCCATCACAACCACTGTAATAGCTTGTAAACCACACATGAGATGTAGACCACACTAGGCAATGCCAATCCCTATGAGACAGATTCGACTCAAGGGGATGATCTCGGGTCATCCGTGTGGATAACTACCCTTCAAACCAACTGAGTCATCTCGAAGGACTTAAAAATATTTTTAAATCATGTGAAATTGAATAAAAATACTCTCTATTTTGAGTGCATCAACATCCACATTAAATTTTCCTAAATATTGTAATAAATTAAATTAAAGAAAATAATAGTGAGGGAGTTCCTACTCCCAAGGTCCAAAATCTAGTAAGCTTCGCGTAAACGTGAAGGGAAAAAACATTTGGTGGAAATACAACTAATTAAAAAAATAAAAATTGGTTGAAGGAACTTGCAATACATAAACATTGAAAATTCTCTCTTCAACTTGGTGGCGGCGGCGGCGAAGGATACGGCGGAGTTGGTGGTGCTACTGGTGGTTGCCGGTTACGTAGCAACTCTTTATTAAGGGAAAAAATCTAATGTTTACCCACCAGATTTTCGCCGGAGAAGATGGCCGGAGTAGCCGTGTTGATCTGATCTGATTCTACCGATTTTTTGACGCAAATATTGTATTTGTTCATACCCAATTTTCAGGTTTATTTCTTCTCTTTCATCTATTTTAGACCCATTTTTTGGTTTTTATTTTTTGGGTTTTTCCTGTTTTCTCTATGATTTTTTTCCCTTCAGATTTGGAAGTTCCCATTTCTAGCAAATATTAATGTTTAGCTTTGTTTTCTTCACACCCACCCTTAATTTATTCTAATTTTGAACCAATCTATTTTGGGGTTTTCTTGTTTTCCAGATTTAGAAGTTCTTATTTTTTTTTCCGTCTATTTTCTTTTCATGTCAAAAATCCGAGCTCTATCTTTCTATTCCTTTTTTTGGTCTTAATTTACCTTTTTCTGAAACGGGTATGTTAATTGCGGGTGTATTTTTGTTGCTCAATTTTGGAGCTGACAATTGATTTCTAATAAAGTTATGTTTTTTAAAAATAAAGTCTTGAGCTGTGCTAGAAATTGTGCAAATATCAATAGGTCTTTATGAAGGTGGGTATTCTAAGTTGTGGATGTATTATTGTTGCTTAAATGGGAATAGTGGATTCCTAATAAAGTTTTCATTTTGCAAATATCTATGTTTAGTTTCATCTTTAATGTAATGATTTGGACTCAAATAGCGCGAAATGGTTGCAGAGGATTCATATAGCCGGCCTTGACTTTGTTTGGAATTAAGGCGTAATGGATGATGGAGTGACACAATATAACACATCTCTAGCTTACGAGGGCATGACTCTAAATAGGAAGATTTGGAGGTTGAGTATTAGGATAGGAAGGTAATAGGTAGCCGAGCATTGTAGTATTAGTTAGTATATGTGTACTATCTTATTCTCCTAATCTTCACTAACATCTGTTGTTTTGTTTGTTCTGTTTATCTTGCTATTTTGCTGCCGATTTATTTTTCTTTCTGTCATGCTTTGATTACAATATTTTGAGCCGAGGTCTATCGGAAACAACCTCTCTACCCCACAGAGATAGGGGTAAGGTTTGTGTATATTCTAGCCTCCCTAGACCTACTTTGTGGGATTACACTGGATATGTTGTTGTTTGCTATTGATGATTGATTGACACAGACTAAACTATGTAGTGTTAGATCTGCTTGTTAAAAACAGTGTATGTAGTCACAAAAAATGGAAAATTCTTGAAAGTTCTTTTTCATAGACAGAAATTTGATCTTTGAACTATGGCTCTTCGTATTTACTTTCAAATGTTTTTTAATTCTTCTAAATTCCTTGCCATCTCATTGTAGGAAAGGTCTTGTTGATGTGATCAATAGAGATGTCATTCAAGAGCATTGTCCGAGAGCTGAAGGAAATGAAAAATGGGATAGGGAGTATATCAAGGAGAAGAGAAGTAGAAGGAAGGCATTGGCGAAACAGAACTCGGTCACATATAGCTCCTGATGTGGTTCCTTTTGATCCCAATCAACAAGGGCAATGGGCAAATATACCACCAGAACTGCTTTTGGATATTGTCCACAGGGTTGAAGAGAGTGAGACATCATTTCCTGCTCGGACAGCAGTAGTCTATTGTGCATCTGTTTGCAAGTCGTGGAGGGAAGTTACGAAAGAGATTGTCAAGACTCCTGAAGAATGTGGTAGGCTTACATTCCCCATTTCACTAAAGCAGGTATTCTCCTTTCTATCTGTTCGATTATTATCTTATACTTCGTTATCACCAATAAAGAAGAAAAAACTGAGAGACAATTGTTTTTCCCTTTGTGCTTTGGACCAGCCAGGTCCCCGTGAATCCCCAATTCATTGCTTTATCAAACGGGACATAGCTAATTCAGTTTTTCGCCTCTACTTTGGTTTGACTCCATGTAAGTCGCACTTTGCTGCTGACCTTGCACTTTTTCTTCTCGATACTTGAATTGGTTCATATAAAATTGTTGGGCACCTTGGAATCAGCTTTAAGATGTATATTACATATTTGATCATGAGTGAAGTTCATTCTCTAAATTTATACGGTTGCTCTTTTCATCTTTTGACCCTTTAATTATAGAATGGAGATGATTTTACACATTGTGTTTCGTTTGGTATCAACTTCAATATCTACCTTGTTTATTTGGTCGGATGCCGCACCCGTGTCGAATTCTCCTAAAATACACTACTTTTGGAGATGTCACCTGCTGACATTTTAGAGTCAGAGCAACATAACTTCAAGTTATATATACTGGACCACACCGGAACTGCAAAACTTTGTATTGCTTCTTAGTGTTGTGGTTTAGAAGGGGAGTCTTGGCGTAACTGGTAAAGTTTCTTCCATGTGATCAGGAGGTCACTAGTTCGAGCTGTCGAAACAGTCTCTTGCAAAAACGCAGGGTAAGACTGCGTATAATAGACCCTTGTGGTCCGGCCCTTCACCGGACCTCGCACATAGCGATAGCTTAGTGCACTGGGCTGCCCCTTTTTTTAAGGTGTTGTAGTTTAATCTTTTGGCAATGAAAACTGAAAAGTACAAATCTGATTTTCTACCTCATGACAGCTGAGGATGTGAGTGATAAACTATTGCTGGCTGCCAAAAGGATCAGAAGGGCAACAAGCACAGACTTCGTAATTTCATTGGTTTCAGATGATTTTTCTCGAGCTAGCAGTACATATGTCGGCAAACTGAGGTAAGTTCCTGCGAACTACTTATTTTTCTATAGCTAAACCATCATCAATGTCCTTCGTGATGTCAAAAAATGGAAAGGTTCTATTACCTTACATTCTGTTTCAA
This sequence comes from Solanum tuberosum, assembly GCF_000226075.1. Lineage (NCBI taxonomy): Eukaryota > Viridiplantae > Streptophyta > Magnoliopsida > Solanales > Solanaceae > Solanum > Solanum tuberosum. The sequence goes on from NW_006239359.1 coordinate 268,016, forward strand.
TAACTTTATAAACTTTGATCAGATCCAACTTTCTTGGAACCAAGTTCACCATATATGATAGCCAACCTCCAAGTGATGTAGCGATTCAACATCGTGGTAGACTTAGTCGACGATTCAGTGCTAAGCAAGTATCCCCAACAGTATCTGCATGCAACTACAGTATAGCCACCGTTTCCTATGAACTCAATGTTCTCCGTACAAGGGGACCTAGGAGAATGCATTGTGCCATGCATTCCATCCCTTTCTCCTCTATCCAAGAGGGAGGCAGTGCTCCAACGCCTACATCATTCCCACAATCTTTTGATGAGAGGCCTTCAAAAGCAAAAGTGCCAGCTGTAAATATCAGCTCATCGGTGTCAGTGCCTTCTCGAGAGCCACTTGTGCTTAAAAACAAGGCCCCTCGATGGCATGAACAATTGCAGTGCTGGTGCCTAAATTTCAAAGGCCGCGTTACAGTGGCATCCGTGAAAAACTTTCAGCTAGCGGCAGCAGTTGATCCATCTCACAATATACCCGCTGCAGTACAAGAAACAACAATTTTGCAATTTGGGAAAATTGGAAAAGATATCTTCACCATGGATTACTGCTACCCGCTCTCTGCCTTTCAAGCTTTTGCAATATGCTTGAGCAGCTTTGACACAAAACCAGCGTGTGAATGATTTCGTGCTCAGATTGTAAATCATGATGTTATGAATTAATGTTTAGTCAATCTGAGAAGTTCTAAATGCAAGGCAATATTTATCAATGAGAATATCAGTATGTAACTAATATTAACTGCTGCTAAGATAGAAGCAACTGTTTTGTGAGTTCTATGATTCAATACTAAATATCTATTTAGATGGGAAATGATCTAAATTCAGGTCAAACCACTCAACATCGAGCGGGTTGACCCAGGAAGAGATCCGAATAAACCTTCCAACAAGCAAAATAGAAGTTGACCATAAGGACATAATTTTTTTCTAAATGATAGATACACTATTCTGTTGTATAATTCACCCTAGAGATAGTCAAAAGCTATACGATGATAAATTAAAAATACTGAAAAGAGACAAAGTTAAATAGTGCGGCAATACATATAAACGGTAAGAATTTTTTCAATATGACTTCTCCAGTAGAAAAATATCAGATACATAAAACTCTCTTAATATATAGATTTAAACAAAATAACAACTCCACCCCCCAAAAAACTCACTTATTGCGTGAAAATTTCATACTATTTCACTACTAGACTGTAAGTCTTGATGATTATTGAGCGTCTCAGTTAAATCATCGATCCGAGCATATGGCAATGGCGATTCGCGAATACTCGAACGACACATGGGACATGTATTATTTTCTTGTAACCAAGGCCTAACACAAGCATAATGAAACCTATGGCAACAAACAGGAAGAATCAAAACCATCTCCCCATGTTTAATTTCTTCTATACAAATAGAACAATCACTATTTTTTCCTTTAATTGCTGGAGTCGTTATTCCTTCCTCTGAAATATCGATCACTACTTCAATAATTGTTTCTCCTTTTGTTGTCACTACTTCTGGCACAAATTCCTCAACATTATGCAAACGTTGTTGTTGTGTTACTCTATAACACAACAACATTTTCGTCCATTTGTAGAAAAATATCAAAAGAAAAAATATGAGTATTGCAATCAGTACGTAATTATTAGTAGTCTTTGAGGAAAACAACATATTTTTTTTGTGTGTGTTGGTGAAGACTTGAAGGTTATAGATCAATGAGTTTATTAAAATCACATGTTTAGATGTATTTATAATAATATAAGTTGTTGATTTAAAATCCATATAGGAATCGAAGTGATTAAATATGGAAACCTTATAGGAGTATAATTAACCTATTATGGAAATAATCCATGTCCTAATTAATTAAATCCTAAATCATTTCGGAATAAACTACCTATTATTTTCTTTTGATTTAAGTAAATTACTAAATTAGGTATACGTGAAGAATCCAAAAATTTGATCAAGACCGCCATTATTACCAATCACCGGATTTTTTTAATTACTAAATATTAATCCCTTCATTCCAAAATAAGTAAATTTTTAGGAGTGTGACGTACTTTTTGAGATCATTAGTTAATGATATTAATTACTAAAAGATAATTTATCAACATTACCCTTTTTTTTTTTTTTTTCCAAACTTCTATTAAAACTAGACATCATTTCCATTAAAAGAGAAGGACAATTTTGGAAAAAAATTAATTAACATATTTTTGGACTTCAAAATTTTCATTTATTTTGGAACATAAAAAAAGTTGGGAAAAATATTTTTCTAGTCCCTTTTTTACACGTAAAAAATCTAAAAGTATCATTACATATATTCAAATGGTGTGTTGATAAAAAATCTCATTTCTTCGCAAAAAAAGAAAGAAGTCAAAAATTCATTTATTTTTCACATCACATTAAAGTTGAAAATTTTCCAATTTCCCATATGGGATGGAGTATAAGACAATTAGTACTATTTATTTTCTTTATTTTTTCATTAGGAGGAAATATTCAATAACTGCATTTTGCTTATGATCAGCATTTGTATTACCAGTCCTAATTAATTAATTACTATTCATTAGAGGTGATCAGAGATGGGAAGATCAGATAAGGATAGAGATCTGGAACGTCTGATGCCGGTGGGAACCTTAGCCGTTGATGTAACAAAAATCAACGGCTCCAAATCTTCAGATCAATCTCCCTCGCCTTCTTCGCCTTCCTCTCATCACTCCGCCAAAGAGGTCTTTTCTCTCTATCTCTTTATGTATCGTACACGGATTTAGAATTAAAATTTTATGGATTCAAATATATTACTTATTGCAATTTTAATAAGTTTTTACACAAATTTAAATTTTGCATCAAAAATACTGAGTTCAAATAAGGTTGATATGCAACTCTACAATCTACATCCACCCTATCTATCGCATTATACATGTGGCATGTGGGAAGCTTAGGTTGCATGAGAAATTATAAGGTTAAAAGGCGAATTCAATATTTAAATATTAGGGGAAAAAATTGGTTCAATTTTGTGCTCTTTAGCACTAAATTGATTGTATAATTTAGATTATGGGTTTAGAATTTAACATGAATTTTAGTAGTAATTTTTCACATATAGACTTATATTACAAGACCAAAAAACTATTTATACTTTACCTAACATGTTAAAATATTGAATTCAGTTCAACCTGTAGTTAAAGCTACCACTATAGAGCTTGAAATTTGGGACGAAGAAAAAAAAAAGGAGCACTTGAATTAACATATCATGATAAATAGGATTTAACTTATAGACCGTCGTAGTTTAACATGTTATAATTTTCTCGTTTTAGAGGTTACTAATTTCACTTTATTTTTTGAATGATTATTTGTAGTTATTTTTTAAGTGACTTGATAATATAAAGCATTGATCTTTAGTTAAAGTGAGTTCAGCTAATTTTTTGTTTAGTTTTCACCCTTGTAGGCATTTGGCAAACATATTCATAGCTGGCTTTCAAAAAAATTTGTGAGCGGATGGTTAGTTTCCTTCTTATCTAAATTCTTTTTTATTTTATAATTTGTTGTATTAAACTGTGTTCAAGTAAATAAGACAATATAAGTAAACTGAAAAACAGAAATAAAAACTTTTATTAAGAAAAGTATTTATGACCACAGAATTCATAATGTGTTGTTAAGAAATTTAATTCCCTTGAGGTGATGGATTACTTTCTCTCGAGTCTCGAGATAAAACAGATATACCAATTGCAGAAGTAGCAGTACCTCAAATATCCTATGCCAAACGTCATATTTATGAGATGATTAACTCTATCTTATGGTTTTACTCAAAGAGAAAGAAAACATCTTTGTTATTGATGTGATTCTCACAATGTTTTGCAGTGTCATATTATTTCCCATAGCCATAACTTTCTACCTTACTTGGAAACTCATTAATTTTGTGGATGGCTTCTTTTCTCCAATCTATAATCATCTTGGGATCGATGTATTCGGTCAGTATATTAATTTCCTCTTTTTTTTATACTTCACTTCATTCTAATTTATGTTATGTAGTTTGATTTAGCATGAACTTTAATAAAAATTATGAAGACCTTTTGAAATGTGTAGTCTTAGTTAATATTGTCATAACATTTGTGTGGCTATAAAAACTTCACAACAAGTATAAAATGAGGATTTAAATTTGAATTTCTTTGGAATAACTGATAAGAAAATAACGACACATACCACCCAAACTTGTGATCTAGTGGTCAATGTAGTGAGTTGAAAACCATGAGGTCTCAGGTTCAGTTCCTCGTAGAGGTAACAACACTAGGTGATTTCTTCCCATCTGTCCTAGCACAAAATTATTGGGTATCTAGTGTTGGTGAAAAATGATAGATATGTCATGGAATTAGTTGAGGAGCTACCTGATGCCTATTGGTGGGAGGTGAGATGACAGGTATTTCGTGGAATTGCTTGTTTTTATGAACAATTATTTATGTCACTCATGACTATATCTCTTACAATTCACAGGTCTTGGATTTGTGACATCCTTAATTTTCATATTCTTGGTTGGAGTGTCCATGTCCTCATGGTTAGGTGCATCTCTTCTTAGCTTAGGAGAATGGATCATCAAAAAAATGCCCCTCATGAGTTATATCTATACTGCCTCCAAACAAATTAGTAGTGCAATTTCACCAGGTAACAAATTACACCTTTTCTATATTTCAAAATTGATTCTCATCATTACTAACACAGTCTTGATCTCCTATCGAGCTACGTTATTATTATTTTCAGATGAGGATTCACATGCCTTTAAAGAAGTGGCAATTATAAGGCATCCGCGCCTTGGTGAATACGCGTTTGGTTTCATTACTTCAACCATTATTCTTCGTAAAAGCACAGGTGCGGAGGAACTCTGTTGTGTTTATGTGCCTACTAATCACCTTTACCTTGGAGATGTATTCCTTATCAATTCTAAGGACATTATGAGGCCCAATCTCTCTGTTAGAGAAGGAATAGGTAAGAGTTTAAACTTCAACTTCCATAGGTATTTACGCTTTCTTTGGTACGATAGAAGTCTTTTTTCATGGCATACCTTTTTGAAAGAAGAAACAACATATGTTCAATATTAATAAATAATATAGAAAATGACTTCAGTCGTACCAAAACAATTATGACTTTCTCTTCTCCCGAGGATGATATAGTTATAAAGTGTCTGATTTTTCGTCTAAATGTTGCAGAAATTGTCATCTCAGGAGGCATGTCTGTACCCCAAATATTGACTATAGTAGATAAGCAATCTATTCTATCTCCAAGAGTTGGAAAATTTGATGTTCCTCAGGTTTAATGATCATAATGTTTGATCTTCATTATTCATTTCAAATATTGGAATTGGGGAAAATGCACTTTACTGTTAATATTAGGGGAAGACAGAATTTGAAGTTTGTGACTTCGTATTTTTATTTCATTTACGTCATTGGGCTCTAAATCAATAATTTGTACATATTAGCTCAATGGATTACGTAAGGCAATACAAGGTTTGAATCAAAGTTACTGTGTTCGCGGATCTGCTACCGAGTGGATAATTCTTGTAGCTCTGCTTTCCTTGACACCCTTGTGAACAATGGTAAATGTGGGAGAAAAATTATTTTGTAATACTAACTAGCCTTAGCCTATGAATGAGTTAGAAATATAACAACTGGTTAGGATTTTAGTTTGCTAAATCTTGTCCCTTTCTTCAAATTAATATATAATTCCTTTAATAATATTTAACGGTACTGAGTCTGTGACGGACGTAAACATAGTGTATTGAACAATGATGAATCATATTGTCGATTTTAATTTATACTTGGATTGACGAAAGTCTGGAAATCAAATGAATGACCTTGACTCTAATACCACTTGTTAAAATCAAACGATTATCATAATGCCAAAAACATAATTAATGGCAAGGATACGCCAATTTTCTTAACCAAACCCATCGAACAAACATGTTCTATTCATGACTTTGACTCGACCAATCCTATCTCATCGCGATTGAAATAGTAGAACGTCGTATGAAAGCTAATAATTACGAATTATGATAATGATATATAAATCAAACGAAAAAGAAAATGAAGGGGTCAGTCATTTCACATACGTTTTTCTGACCCCAAAAAGTTATAAACTTTTTTGGACCATGCTATTATATGCTTTAATTATACGCTCCTATCTCGAGTGCTACAAGAGCTATATCCTTGGAATATTTGAAATTTGGAAGCTAAGGGATATATATAAATCTTCAAACTTGAAATCATATCTCCCAAGTTGATTAAGATTTGACATGGAAAGGCCCCTTTTGGGCCAAAATTTTCCACTATTTTTTACTTTGTATTTTCTTGACATTTCTTTTGATACTTCCCCATAGGATCCATATGATCATTGGATGGCATAAATCTTTATCCAAAATTAAGGATGTGATATTTCCTCCCAAGTTGATCAATATGCTTGTTTTTTCTTTTCTCTTCATATTACTATATAATGAGTGTACACTATCTAATTAATCTTTAAACATCGTCAATAATTTTGTCTTCTCCATATTACTATAGTGAATATACGATACAATATCTAAGTCATTTTTAAATATCATCGTATAATTATGTCTTCTCCATATATATTATTACTACAGTGTAATATACAATATCTTATTGTGGAATCGGCAATCAAGATCTAATTGACTTCTCCCCCACCCCACCCACACACAAATTATATTCTCACAAATTGCTGGAACACGGTTTGTGTGTGGACGAAATGTGTAAATACAGAATATTGTGCTGATTGTTGAGGACAAAAAATAATTATATTGAGCTAGTAATTAGATTTGTCACACCACCAATTTAAGTTCTTCAACTTTATAATCTATGTGAAAACAAAATAAAATTGTGGCGATTAGAGTTTAAGTTATATATATCATCAACAAGAATAAATATAATTTTTTGGTTTAGATTTATTTGAATTCATAATTTTTTATATGAAATTTATATATAAGTAAATATTTTAAGAAATATTATCTATTTAGCTTTGAACTCATAATTTTAATATTAGAGCGAATTCAATACTGAAAATCTTAAAAGTTGAACTCATTCTGCTTAGATCATTAGTATGATTTTTCTTACACCATATATCAAGGCATCTTGTACTTGTCATTGTAGGTAAGTTGTCTATTTGCAAGATTATAAATCTATTGTTTTAAAAAGACTGGCGTGTAAATATCTTTTAAATAATTTGATAATATTTTTATTATTATATACTGATAAGTGATAACATATACTATAATTTAAGTTCAACCACACTTTTATTGGCATCTAATATGATGAAAAGATTTCATTTCACATCATTGAATAATTTTTTTCCAATGAAAACGTATAATAATATTGCATCATTTGCATGCCTGAATATTTTTCGATGTTACTTCATTGGTTTTGCCTCTCTTTTTATGGGCCTTTTATTTAGTTCTTAAATTAGAAATTGAGTGAATATAGTGCTACCAACACTACTGTCTAGTTTTAGGTAGTTTCAACCTAAGTTTTTTCCTGTTTTGACTCTTTATTTTTGGTGGCGCATTTGTGTTGATAGATGATGAATGTGGCTGTGGTATGAGATTCGAATAGAACTTGGTCAATTGAAATTTAAATACTTTGATCATAATCGACAGACATTCGGAAATAATACAATGATTTTTGTAATTTGTTAAATTAGGTCTTAGGCCTAATTAACTCACACCCCAAAAGCTAGCTCAAAGGGATGAGGATTGCTCAAGCTTTATAAGGAGTCCACTCATCTCATTAACCACTGATGTGAGACTTTTGTCATTCTTTAACACCCCACCTCACGCCCAATGCTTAGCATCTGGTGCGTGAACAATTTTGATTTTGGGGGTCCCAAACATCGGGTGAGACGGGCCCTGCCTGATACCATGTTAAATTAGGTCTTAGGCCTAATTAACTCACACCCCAAAAGCTAGCTCAAAGGGATGAGGATTGCTCAAGCTTTATAAGGAGTCCACTCATCTCATTAACCACTGATGTGAGACTTTTGTCATTCTTTAACACCCCACCTCACGCCCAATGCTTAGCATCTGGTGCGTGAACAATTTTGATTTTGGGGGTCCCAAACATCGGGTGAGACGGGCCCTGCCTGATACCATGTTAAATTAGGTCTTAGGCCTAATTAACTCACACCCCAAAAGCTAGCTCAAAGGGATGAGGATTGCTCAAGCCTTATAAGGAGTCCACCTATCTCATTAACCACCGATGTGAGACTTTTGTCATTCTTTAACATAATTAATAATAAAAGTTAAGGTCAAATTCCTCATGATATTTTATCCTTACAAATTTGAAGATTTAATTTGAGGATCACCCCAAAGTAGGTTCATCTAAAGGAAAACTAAATGCTATCTCGATTTGCTCAGATAAAAAGAAGATAATTAGGATTGGACTTTTTATCCTAAGTTTCCTTAGAAAAAGTATTAGTACAAGCTTTATTCAAAATACAAGGGGCTAGCTCTATAGATAAGATCGAATATAGAGTATGTTATCTTGTGTATTGTCAAGGTAGCCTTATAAGGCAATATATAACAAAGTTCATATGATACGTGTGTTTTTAAATTCGATGATGTAGCTCAAAAATAAGTATGTGAGGTCTATTAAGCCAAAACAGATAATACGTACGTATTATAATGAACTTGGATCATGATCATACAAAGTATAAACCAAATAAGACAAGTAGGTCTTATTTATTTGAGCAACTTTCACATATAGCAATCATAAAAATTATATTTGTATGTTATAGCTATAGTTTGCATAATTGCACTCCATAGCAAATTTTATGTTTGCTATGGAGTTTTTGATTTGTATAATTTGCTACAAACATCCAATTTTATACAAATTGTTCAATTTTGTATAAATTCATTTCTACATTGTAATTTGTATAATAAGATATGTATTTGTATAATTATAAGTGTATAAGATGAAATTATATGTATTTGATTTGTATTTGTATATACACTTTTCTCTTGCTTTATACAAACAAAAATGCATTTTATACATTTTATATCGAAATGTATAAAATCGCTAATTGTATACTGAAAATGACTAATTGTATATCGAATTAGATGGCAAAAGAAGGGGATGTTTGCTGCGAATTATAATTAAAATAAACTATGGTTATAGCATTTAATTTGAATTAATAGTTTGCTATTTCATACAATTTTCCCTATTTAGTTTGATATATTAGATGTAATAATCATGATATAAATATGGTCTATCTAGTTTTAAATTTTTATTATTTTGAATAATGCATAGCTAATTCTAGTATAATTAATTTAGTATGTAATTGATGTGTTATTTTATACCTAATATAACATGAAATAACAACACATTAATACAAGAATTAAATACCAAAAAACAAAACAATTTATTATATTTTCCCCAAATTCATCATCACCCCCCTTTTAATTATATTAATATTGAAATTAATGTGAATATAGAATATGCTGATTGTGATAGTAGGAAGCAAAAAAGTTTCAAGCCGTAATTAGATATTTTAGACCCACCACTAACATCTTTTGTCGAAGTACTTAATTAAGACACTCGAAGTGACAAGCAAAACAAAAATGTACGACGATTAGTAGGAAACTAAACTTTATGTGAAGAATAATGATTATTATATCTCCATTTTCCTTTTTAATTCGAAACAAAAAGAATAAAGCTTCAGATATTCTTGTGTGAAGTCAGAATTTTCATTAAGAATTTAAAAAATCTGAAGAAAATATACTAAGAAGTCAAAATGATTCAACGTCAATAAATTAAAAAAATAATTTTAGTCTTATACATATACATAACTACAATTTTTCATATCGAACAACATCAGATAAATCCCCTCGCACACACTCAGCTACACCTCTACCGATATCTGTCCACTTTTTTTTATGGAATCTAGCATCCATGATGTCAATATTTCAATTAACATCATTGAATTCATTGAATCAATCCACGATCGTAAAAACATTAAATTGCTTTCGACTAATGCATGCTTAATTATTTTTAATGTCATTTCATTGCTTTTGCCTTTAATTTTCTTTATTCCTTAATTTGAGTTTGAGTCAATAATTATATTCTCAGATTACTGCTACTTTAGGTTAATTGTCTTCTTTATCGAAAGAATCTAATTCTACTAATGGAAACACCCCTAATATATAGAGTTTTAGTGAGAACAATTTTAATCATATTTTATGACTCTATTAGAAAGTAAAACAAGAAATTGTTTCCACAGCAAATTAATAAAAAAAGATTGTATTGTAAAAATATAAATTTTTTTCATTTATTTTTTATCGAATAAGCTCACTAAAAAACATTTGCGGAAAACAAATTCTCTCTTAAATATTGAAAAGCTTTCTTGTTTTTCATGCGAAAATATTAAGTACTTCCTCTGTTCCTATTTATATGTCATCAATTGAGATTTCACGTCACTTAAGAAACTAGGTAAGTTTACTATTGTACTCTTATTTAGTGTTCTCTTGAAGTCAAGTTTTCAATAAATGATATAAATTAATTTATTTTGATTAATTAAATTAACTAAACATAAATTGATCATTTAGTTTACTATGTTGGTCAAATTCATACTTTCAAGGTTAATAATTTTTAAGGGTAAAATATGAAGAATAATATTATTTATGTATTAATTTTGTGAAATGACAAGTATTAATGACCATCTATTTTTAATAAAGACGGTATATATTTGGAACGGAGGGGTAATATTTTTTCAATAAATTTCTTCATGAAATGCATAAACCTTCTAAAATTATCATTAATTAATACCCAATATTCTTCCTTTGTCATGATTCTCTTTTAACTTGCATTAGTGTGCAGCGCATGTTGCCTTTTTTACTTTAATCACTTCCAAGCCAATCAATTAAACTTTAGAACCCATAAATCAAAGACGGCATGATTATTATAACATCGCTTAATTAAATCATTACTGTGGCCTCAATTATTTATTATTGATATATATATATATATATATATATATACACACACGTTCATTGCTTCATTCTGTTCATCTTTATTATTTACGGCTTCTAGAAGGCATACAAAATTAAGATGGTTAATTATTATAAAATTTCTACGGCTTAAGTTAAATCTTCATATTGATTAATCATTTACTTTATACTAATTGTTTAATTTGTCTATTATATGAGCTTCATGTCTGCTCATTAGATTTCGAAAAGTCTTGGGTCATTTATTTTTGGGTGGTATTAATTTTTGTTCAATGTATTTTAAATAAATAAATAAATAATTAAAAATATCTCTGGTATTTTAAAAACCAAATAATTTTATTCGGCAAATTTTTATATTTGTGTTTTATAATGTACAACAGGTTATGTCTTATAATACATAGTGAGTTATGCCTTGACTTATTGATTCCTACAAAACTCATTTAATTTCAAAAGATAAAAGACATAAAGTCACCGCTGAAGTTGTCCCATATTTTCATAAAAATACTTTAACTTTGGAAGTGTCTCGTCACTCCACAAAACTTTTTAATATCTTTGTAAATGAGTCATTTTGACCCATTCTCTCCCCTGGGTTGTGACCACGCACATGAGGCGCGTGATGCAGTGTTTTCACTGTCATTAACTAGTTTAAAAGTATCATGTGTCGCTTTATTTCTTTATTATTAATTATTTAATTAATTTACATCATCTTCCCCCAATTTAAACTCAAAATAGTCATTGGTAGCCTCTCTTCATTATTTCATCTTCTTTTTTTCTAAAATAAAATCAACGTTGGTACTCTCTTTTTGACGAATACATCATCTTCCCCAAACGCAATAAGATAGGATTTCGTTTTCTCTTTTAATTTTCAGTAGAAAGGTTTTTTTTTGTGTGTATCACTAAAAGCATCATATTCGATTTCATTACCAAAAACAATGAAGGATAAAAGTCTAAGAGTCTTCTCAAACAATGCTAAACTGAAAATACACCACTCAGGAGGACAATGTAACTAAGAAAAATGTCAAGATTAAGACGATTTATCGATCTTCAACAAAATTGTACTTCAAAATAACTATATCCCAATTCAATTCTTGATTGGAGTAATAATGGCGAGTTGAGGTCCAAGCTTCTCCTCAGCAGCTTTCTCAGCCTTAACTCTAAGTTTTGCCAACTGCTTTCTCCTCTCGTATGCTACCTGTGCTCTTCCTTCCTCTTGTTCTCGAGTTCCTTGACAGAGAGACAAGAAAATGTGAAGAATTTGGAAAGTTGAGAAATAGTAAAGAATCTGGTCGGGCTGAACGGGTTGAAAAGAGTGAGCATCACGCGCAACAATCCAGACGAGGTAATGAGTCAAAATGGCCCATTTACAAAGATATCAAAAAGTTTTGTGGGGTGATAGGACACTTCCAAAGTTAAGGTGTCTTTATAAAAATATGGGACAACTTCAGTTGTGACTTTATGTCTTTTCTCAATTTCAAAATCCACAAGTTATATCTTAATATTCATAACTTAATTCCTACAAAATTTATAATGTGGAAAATTAATGTTTAATTTCAGAATCCATAAATTATCAAGAAGCATAACTTAATTCCTACAAAAAAAAAATAAAAAAAAAAAAATCAAGCAAATTAGGTAACTGAAATAGTACACAACTAAGACAAACTATTTTGGCGTCAAGGCACACTTTTGATAGCACTTAACTTCATTTTGCTTCATTTTTTAATTCGATTTGTGTGATTTTCCGTCTAACACATTAAAATTTTAAAAAATCATTAGAAGACATTATTATCGTTTAAAAGCATCAAATGTACCATTTAATGTCGGCACATCACTAATCTACTTGTCAATATAGTAAAACCTCTATAAATTAATAATCTCTCTAAAATAATATTTTCCTCCGATTCCGACTTGCCAATGGAAAAAATCACCAATTTCGATAAGATAATAAGATAATATATTTCCAGAAGGCCCCTATATAAATATATGGTCCCACTAATATCATAAATTAATAATTCTTTAAAAGTACAAATATATCTAAGATAATTTAGTAAAATATGATTCTATAATTCTATTGTGTTCTGTTTTTCTTAAAATTTAAATCTAGTTGAAGCTCATCTCTAACATTTCTTATTGCGTCCAAGAGCTCCGGTGTTGTCTTTTCGAACTGCACCATAAAATTGTGAAGAGTTCTAGATGTGATAAGTGTTTTCTTACGCATAACTGATTCCAAAGGTATAGTATCATCTTCAACTTCATCATCAACGTTGCTTTTTCCGATCGTATCCACAATTTCTTCTAAGTTCTGGACCTCTGAACATGTATCACTTTCACCCGGATAATCCAACAAGTTATTGACATCCATTTTATTGTGGTAACCGAGGTCATTAATCATGACCTCAAGTTCATGCATGACATTTTCACAAGTGGGTTCATTCAATTTCTCTGAGATTGCAATCCCCCGAACGAATTTTGTAGTGTCGAAAATAATTTGCTATTGTCTCTTGCTGAAGATTTGTTGTCCAAGCAGGGATTGCAAAGTTGATAGCATCCAAAACATTAATCTTTGCTGGATCAGTTTGTCCCACTTCATAGCCTTCTAATACTATGATAAAATCTATTACGATAATACATCTTGAAAGCTCTTATTATCCCAGCATCACAAGGTTGAATTTTGGATGTCATGTTGGGTGGCAATAAAAACAATTCAACATTTTTTAGTCGTTCAATATTTCTATTATTGGGGTGGACAATTATCTACCATAAGCAAAACTCGTCTACCATGCATTTTGTGGTCAAACCAACAAACATATTCATCAAAAAACACATTTGTCATCCATGCTCTTTTGTTTGCACGATAGTGACAATTCAAGTTGTTCATGTTGACATTTTTGAAGCAACGTGGCTTTGCATATTTTTCAATAATCCATAAAGAATTTTTTTTCCAGATCCATCTTCATTGCAACAAATAACAATTGTGAGTCTTTCTTTTCCCTACTTTCTTCCTTCAAGTTGTTTCGTAGCAAGAGAATGACCAGCTTGTAACCTGTAAAATAAACCAATTTCATCCATATTAAAAACATCTTTCATAGGAAATTGATCTATTTTTATTCTTATGGATTCCAATTTCATCTCCATGTCTAGTATATCAACTGAACCACTCTCTCCGAAATGACGAAATGACTTGATACCATGTCTTAGCTTGAATTTTTCAAGCCAACCTTGAGATAATTTGTGTTCAAAATCTTGCTGAGGATATAAAAGTTTCATTGCATCTATTGTCTTCTCCAAAATTAACTCTCTTGTTATATTCACACGGTCTTGATATTGGAGAAACCACTCATAAACAACCTTCTCCATGTCTGTATATTTTGTTGGCTTGTGTTGCTTGATATCCTTTCTTTTTTCTAAGTCAGCTGAAAGATATTTAGCTGATCGTTTGAGTGTGTTTGATTTTGTACTTTGACTAACTTTCAAATGAAAGTTTTCATTAAGCCACGACTGTAGTGGAATGATCTCTTTTGTACTCACATAATGATTTACGCTTTTGATCTGTCATTGTTGATTTTGTGACACCTTTTAAATGAGAAGCCAATTTTAGATATGGTTTAAAGAAATTTCCTATGTTGCTTATATAGTTTTTTTCTCACCTTCATACATCGAATGTTTTAAATAAAAAATACAATGAATAATAATTGATTATTAAGAAACAATGAATATTACGTATAATTTTTACAATGAATGACTGAATTCTTGAATTTCTTTACAATGAATCATTTAACAAAAAAATATATTACAATGAGTCATACACATACACTGTACTTTATGTATGATAAATTTAATATTTATGTGAAATCAATAAATATGATACATCAATTAGTAAGATACAATGATTTTGATGTATCCATTGTACTTTATGTATAATATTTTTTTTATGTGAAATCAATAAATATGATACATAAATTAGTAAGATACAATGATTTTGATATAATCAAAATTAACCTTTATTAAATCGCAAACCATTCTTTAAATTAATAAATATTAATTTATCGATTAAATAATATCTCTATAAAATAATAAAATTTCATGACCCCCGCCTATATTAATTTATAGAGGTTTTACTGTAGTGTGAAAAATATTAACAAAAAAGAAAAATATTATTTAGGTTTCCAAAATTTAGTATTTACTGATATGATTAATTTTAATCTCTATCAGCATTTTCACCATTCCTAATACTCAGATTCTAGTCTACATTTATTTAATGGCAAATAACTCATCCACTCCATCACATCATTAATTATATTTTGATTTGCGCAACAAGCCACTATTATAAATTATAATAATAGTAGTAGGATAATGACAAGTCCTCATACTTCTTTTTTAGTTTGTTCTTCTTTGAGATGACGTAAAGTGGAGTTTTAGAGTAAAATAATTTGAAATATAAAAGGACTAAAAGAGACAAACTTCATAGATTAAATAAATGATAGTTCGGTGACACAAAATATTTTGTGTTCTCATAGGATTCAGAGAGATATCACACCTCAAGGAATATGATAAGATAAATACTTTTTGATTTAATGTATATATTCAGAAAGATATCGCACCTTAAGCGATATAACAAGACAAATACTTTTTGATCTGTTAATTGGTATCACTGTAGCTCCCTTAATTTTAATTGATTATTTGTTTAGTCACAATTACTCCTATATTGAATTTTAAAATAAGATAATTTATTTTCTAATAGGAAAATTTATACATTAATATACCTATCAAAGTTCAATTATCTCAAGTCCAAAAGCATTTTGTTTTTAATTTCATGAAGCAAAATAGTACAAACCATTTTGGAATTAAATGAACTCTTCAAAGACTTCATTAATATTTTAAAATGCAATGTAATAAAGACCTCAAGTAGAAACTTAGATCAACAAACTGACAAAGGTTATTGGTTGTTAACTAACATTTTCAACATTTTTGTTTTTGTTTGAAAGTTCCCTTGTAGGATTATAGAATTATTTTAAAGATTCATGTGGACCAGTACCACGAAGCAACTTGGTCTTTTAATGAAAATAATTGTCACATGATTATAACACTTTGTTCACTATATTTATTGTTGATTTTGGCCAAGTTGAGATGAGAGTCACACTGAACTACTCCAACTATGGATTGTTGTGACATTGAGAGTTGGATAATTTATTTCGAAATCTCAGATCCAGTCTTAAAAATAAAAATAAAAATTATGTTATAAGTGTTACTCTTAAAAATGAGTTATACACAGTGTGCATTTAAATTAATCGAATCTAGTATAAATATCGAATACTGAGAGATAGAAAAAAGGTTGTCAAAAAGAATTGTAGCTTAATGATTAATTCATTGAGTATATTTACTAGCACTACTACTTACATTGTACTGAAATAGTGGCAAAAATATAATCATTTATTGCGCGTTTTGGTAACTACTTAGATAAGTGAAAATTGGTATATACTCCCTCCATTTGATATTAATTGAATTATTGAGACATTTTTCATTTTTCAAATTAACTTAATTGTTCAATTTTCAAGACTACTTTTAGAATGTTTTTCCAATTTTACCCTTCATTAGTTAGTATTGGAATTAGTTATTAATTAATATTTAGTTATTTTAATCATAATTTTGATAATAATTAATAAGGGTAAAAATGAAAAGTTAAGCCTAATTTATATCTTGATCTTCTTTTCTTAAAAGGATGTGAAACACCTCAACAATTCAATTAATATGAAATGGAGGGAGTAGTAGTTATGTAATTATGATAGAGTCCCAATATTTTTAAATCTTTTTTCTTATTAAATATTTTAAATTAAGAGTTTACTTAAAAATCAATATACTTTAATTAACCCCTCATAGTTCTTATATGAAGAATCTCATGCTTGTCTTCATTTCACATTACTTCTAGACTAGAAAACGTGGCATAGCAATGTCCCTTCAAACAAAAAAGTTCAAAAAGAAAATAGATATTTGCTAAGTCAAATTCAAAGCTTACAAATTACAATAAGATCTTTTAAATTTCATAAGCTTAAATTAGAGAGAGAAAATATCAACTTTACAAGTCTATAAACTTTAAATGTCGTCAACTATTTTCGTTGATTCATCCACGGAGGCGGACCACATGTATAGATGGGTGTACAATTATTATTGGGGAGGGTCAAAATTGGATGTCAACAGGGATTAGTATTCAAGGCATTGATTCATCCACTTTCTAGTTCCTTCTATGTGGTTTCCTTAATATTATGTAGGATTTTTCATAGTCTTCACATTTTCAAAATAAAAGTTTTCGAGCGAAGGATTATCATAAACAACTTCTTTACTTTCATAAAATAGGAACAAGATTACGTACACGTCACTCCTTTTAGAATACCCTATATGTAAGATTATATTGGATATGTTATTATTTGAGTCGAGTGTCTATTAGAAAAATTTCTACTTTCACAAGATAAAGGGGACAAGATTACGTACATGCATCACTCTTTTTAGAATATCGCATTTGCGAGATTACATTAGATATGTTATTATTTGAGTTGAGGATCTATTAGAAACAACCTTTTTACTTTCACAAGGTATGAACACGATTACATACACATCACTCTTTTTAAAATATCTCATTTACGAGATTACACTAGATATGCTATTATTTGAGTTGAGTGTCTGTTAGAAACAACCTTTATACTTTTACAAGGTAAGATTTGAGTTGAGTGTCTGTTAGAAACAACCTTTATAATTTTACAACGTAAAAACAAGATTACATACACATCATTCTTTTTACAATAACTCATTTACGAGATTACACAAAATATGTTATTATTTGAGTCGAGATCTATTGAAAACATTCTTTCTACTTTCACAAAGTAGAACAAGATTACACACAACACCCTTTAATTTTTTAAATATCCTCATGAATATATTATTATTATTATTATTATAAGTTTTCGTTAGTGTGTACATCACGATCATTTCTTTTTTTTTTTAAATGAAATTAAGGAGACTAAAACGTTTAATAATCATTTCAATTGACCAATTTATCATGGATATATAGTAAATATTCTTTTTAAAAATAAGAAAAAACTGCTGAGTTGATGATATAGAAATGACAAATTAGCAGCTATATATGGCCAACTATATATTTAACTTAATACTTAAGATTATATTTCATTCTTATGCAGCTTCTTTTAATGTCGACAATTTGTCTCCGTGTATTTTATTAATAAATGTTACGGCTAATTTAATCCATTTATTTTCTATCACAAACCTAGGACAGTTAGGATTAGGCAGAAAATTAAATGACAAACAATATAATATTGAAAATTTTGAATTTATTTACGATAGTATTTTATTTTTTTATGCTTTCTTGTTAGGTACGAAATTTCATTTTATTTTTTTATAATAAAGTTGATGTTTGAATTAATTTGCATGCACTTTAACTATCCATTTCATTAACGATTAGATCATACATGTGTTACCCAATTTCACTATGGAGCTTTAATATATAGTGGCATTATAGTTACGTTGTTCTATGTTTTATTTTTGTTTCGCCGTTCAAGTTAGTTTGCTTGAATATTAATCCGTAATGGGTGATTAAACTAATAAAATTAATTTCAGTATTTAAAAGGTAAAGTGAAAATACATATTAGACTTGATCATAGTTAAGTACAAAATGTACATTCGGACAGAGGCGGACCCACATGTATAGGCGGGTGCACGTGCATCCATTAATTTCGGAAAAAGTCATGTATATATACATATATATCTCAAGAAACTAATAGAAACAGAGAATATAATAAAGAGTGCACCCATAAAAACACATAAAATTGCTTTGGTCTGCTAATAGAAGAAACCTGGGTTCGATCCTGGTCAACATCCTATGTTTTACTTTTTTTATTACAAACTTAAGTGTTTATTTATAACACCGAATTGCTAAATAGGGGAATTTGAACTCATGACCATCCAATAGCTATTAATGACTAATCAAATATGACATTATCCATTAATCGTCATTAAAATTTTTGAAAAATTCGCTAATGTTTAAATTAAGATATTATTGGTGCACTCAAACTCTTTAAATCCTGAATTCGCCTCTGTTCATCCATATTGACGTTAGTAGGAATTGACTCAAAATTTTCATAATTCGTATTCTAAAATTTGGAGTGGATTATCTAGATGCAACTCTAAGTGACGTTATCTCATCAAAATCTTGGTTTTTTGGGCGATCTTCTACTACTCCACTTTGATATAATCCAATATCTCAAATAAACTTTGTTTCGTTTTATTACGTACTTTGTTTCGTATTTGTTATTTAGGATCAAACAACGTATAGAACTAAATAATTTAAAGTGAAGTTGACACACCTTATGCATGTCGCGGTTTAGAAGAAGAAATTATTCATTAGAAGTACTACATGAGACAAGAGTTTGTGTAGCACTATCAAATATACATAATATAAATTATAATCAGGGGCGGACAAGCTTCCGGGTGCACGGGCACCCATTAATCGTATATCAATAAATATATTTGAACGAATGATATAAAATTAAACAGTGAGCACCCAGACAACAATTAGTTGATTGGTGTCGTGGTTGTTTGTGGGTGCTCAAAGTTATATATTACATCTACCGTGTCGAGGTTTGATATCCACTATGAAATTTTTTTAAATTTAAAAGACCAACTCTTCTTGGAGCACACACAATCTTAAAATTCCGAATCCGCCACTGATTATAATAACGATTGTATATTGTTGCATGAAATCATTTATTTTAGGGATAAGGGTCTGAAAAATACCCCAACTTTGGTCGGATTTGCTGTTGCGATACTAAACTTTCAT
>NW_006239359.1:287927-341582 GCF_000226075.1 Solanum tuberosum
ACCTCCCTAGACTATTTAATACCGTATTTTTTTACCCCCTAAACTATTTAATAGTGTATTTTAAAGGTATATAAGTGCCCACCTGGACACATTACTATTTATAATTTTGCATTATTTTTTATGTCCACGTGGGCAAATATATATGTTTAAAATACGGTATTAAATAGTCTAGGGAGGTAATACGCCCTCATGAAAGTTTAGTATCGCAACAGCAAATCCGACCAAAGTTGAGGTATTTTTCAAACCCTTATCCATTTATTTTACACATTTTCATACGCTTAAAGTATAGATGGTTAATTCATTCTTTCAATTCTAAAGAGGTATACAAAATGAGGGTGAATTCTTGTGCATAACTTAATTTAATACAAGGATTTAACATAACATCATTTAGATAAATATGAGGGATGATTAAAAAAAAAACATTTAAAAAAATAATAAAATGCTTGCATTTCAGTAACATCAGCTGTGTAACCATCATTACTCTTATATTGTTAAAGAAAAAAAAAATAAAAAAATCAGTTATATAAGCTAAAACATTAAAAAAAAAAACTAGAATAATAATCATATGTTTAATTTTATTCAATTCTAAGCTCAATAAAATTAAGACCATCTTTAACGATTAAATTACATATATAAACATGCACATTTGACATGTAAATTAAGACCATCTTGTGTTCGTGGTTTATTTCAAAATCTTCAGTAACAAAAAAATCATACTAATGTTATTTAGGAATGTCAAAATGACAAACAATTTGAAGTATTAAAAGTTATACTTCAAGGAATTTAATTTGATATCTAGCTTGTAGCTTACAACTCAATGCTTCACATAGTGGGAGATTTATTATATGAAACTAAATCATGTGCATTTATTATCGATTTAAATATTTTAAACTTGTTTGAAATTATCTTTCCCATCTCGAAAACATACAATCATTCAAACGTACATATAAGATGGACAATTTGAAAGAGAGATATTTTATTTAAGACGCACAATGTTGACGAGTTTGACATTTCAATTTTATTTTTTCCTTTTATTGTGCATTATAATTAGGAAAAATGTAGATTTTAATATTACTATTTTCTACTTTACTTTAAAAACAAATTTGTGAGACCGATGTATCCACTTGTCAAATAATAAACTAAACTCATATAAGTTATATTGATTATGTAACTCACAAAATAAAATTTCTCATTACCTTGAGCCATTATCTGTGCCTTTTGTCATTCTTTTATTCTTGAAAAATATTAAAGGGAAAAAGATCAAATATGCCCCTAAACTATTCGAAAAGGTCTAGATATACCCCCCGTTTAAAGTTTGGCTCACTCGTGCCTTCGCCGTTCAACTTTTTGCATAAATATGCCCTTATGGGCGTTAGTTGATACGCTGAAAATATCCAACTCATTTTCCCTTTATTTAAATGCCAAATGGAATTGTCACGCCACTTTAAATTACCACGTGGCATTTTTATGAAAATGGAAAGGGATCAATTATACCCCTAAAATATTCGGACCCATATCCGAATTAGGAAAATGAGCTGGATATTTCCAACGTATCAACTAACGCCCATAAGGGCATATTTATGCAAAAAGTTGAACGGCGAAGGCACGAGTGAGCCAAACTTTAAACGGGGGGTATATCTAGACCTTTTCGAATAGTTTAGGGGCATATTTGACCCTTTTCCCTTTATTTTAAGTCCATTCACGTTCTTATTTCTTGGAGGAGGGGATTTACAAGGTCTATAAGTCGTAATATTTGAACTGCCTCAATTATTATTATTTTAATCATTATTTCTTCCGTCTCATTTTATGTGACACTATTTGACTTAGCACAATATTTTTTTAAAAAATGAAGATTTTTGAAAATTATGGTCTAAATCACCTTACATATTTGTATGGTTGTAAATCATTTCATTGAGGGTAAAGAGAAAATTTTGAAGTTAAATTTTTCTAGTTATAGTAATGTGACATTCTTTTTGAGATGGACTAAAAAAAAAAGATGCCTCATAAAATGTGACGGAAGAAGTATTTTACATATCATAGAGTACATATACATAAATTCTTTTTGTCTGTCAAAATTTCAGCGTATGTATCGTGATTTTTCAAAATAGATGAAATAGTCAAAATAATCTAAACATAATTCTTATTTCGTCCATTCTTTTGTTCGGTATTAATTTGACACATTTTCTAAGAAATAATAATCAAAATGTTGAGTTTACTATATCATCTTTGGATATAATAAATTTGATTTTTTGAAAAGATAATTTTAATTAATAATAAAAGTAAACTAAGAACTATTAATTTTTCAAATTACTAAATAAATGAAAATAGATGTTTTTAATATAACGAGCAAATAAAAATTGACGTAGGAATTAATTTTATTCCAACTCATACTTACTATTTAAGGACTTTAGTGTATGACATTTGGTTTTTGACACGACAAGTTCCTTTTGGCCCTATATATTATTTTCTATAGATAGAAGTCTTTATTTTTGCTTCTTATGTGCGACTTTGAATTTAATTTTGTTTCTGTCATTTAGTGCAGACACATCTTAGAAGTAAAATTCATGTTACCTTTTTCTTAAGCAATTATATTTTAAAATATTTAAATTGTCAAAATGTTTGTTCTATATGCTTCACTATTTCATTACAACCCTCCTATATAAAATAATATAATTGAACGAACCATTCAAATGGTCAACTAAAAGTTCTACTTTCACATGAGATTACAACACTAATTAATTTAATTAAATGGTGGAAGTATAATAGAGTTAAATTTCTTCTTGTAGACTAATAGGTGTTGTTAGAGATAATAATTAACATTTTTTATTCCGCAGTTATTAATAAATTGTACTTTCAATTTAAATTATTTTTGAAGTAATATAAATTTCTATATAATATATGATTAATTAAGTGATGAAACAATTAATAATTTAATTTATTTATTTTATAGATATTCACAAGCAAATGAGATCAAAAATGCAATTTCAAGTAATTAATGGTTAAAAACATATATATAATAAAATATTAAAATTTATCAATAATTGAGGGACTAAACTGATTGTGGAGGAAAGGGGTGGGTGGATGATAGATGTTTTCTCATCGTTTATTAGTTACTTTTGCTACATTATTTACGAATGTATTACGTATTTTATAATTTCTTTTATTGATTTAAGTATTTTGAATATGCAAATTTAATTTCTAGATGAAAGTAAAATTTACGAACAAATTTATAAAGCCGCTTATAATTTTAGCCATTTATATTTATATTGCATGACGAAGAGAATTTGGAAACGATCGAAAACACTAAGAAGAGAGGTGTCTCACTATATGCATACATAAAGACATATACACGTCATATCTCTTCAAATAAAATGGATTTATATGCTCTATACATAGTATCATCATTTTATTTTTATAAAATATATAGTTCACATTTTCTGCCTAATATGGTACGTGAGGGAATGCATCTTCCTCTATATGATAGTGAAGTTTAATAAACTTCATCACAAAGAAAATCCTTAGAAACTATAGTAATATTTTTTATTGATTTGCATTGTCTATATTATTATTGTTGTCGTACCATTGACAAATTTTTATTATTTAATTTCATTCTAGATGACCAAAAAAACACATGGCACGCCATGGAGAAAGATTCAAAGGAATACATCATGTGGTTCTTAGCATATACTAGAATCTTATTGTATGCTTTTTATTGCTTAATGAATGATTAATCAATGCAATTAGCATGCTGCAGTTACAGGCTTACAGCTCACGCATGACACAGTAGTTCAATACCAATTCAATCGATTTTATAATTATTAAAATAAAATATAATACACATTTATTGATTTGATTATTAATCATACACAAAAAAAAAAAGTAAAATAATTCGAACTGATGGCGTTACAAAACTTTCAATTACTGAATTCACTGTGAATAAAGCTTTAAAACTCATCACTTTGGCCTAGACAAAGAAGAGACAATGACATTTATAGTCTCGCCAAGCACTATCCTCATATACATGAAACAAGTAAGATAAATGTTCTCGTCTTGGACGTCTTTGCTTTCATAAATAAATTGTAAATAAATTTTGATGAAAATATCTATAAGATATTTAAATTTGTTCTTAAAAATAATATATAATACATATGATTATAATTTGTCGATTTAGTTAAGTTATTTCTTTGCTTTTCTTGAAAGTAACAAAACTAAATCTAATATAATTGATTTTTAAAAACGTAAAATCAAACCAAACTCAAATAAAATTGATTTATTTAATGGACAAACTACATGAGTATTGAGTAGACATGCTCCATTACCATATATATTATTATTATTATTATTATTATTATCTATGCTTTCAAAAATATTACGTATATTACCACTAATTAAGAGTTCCCTACTGTATATTGAGGAAGATACACCTAGATACATGTACTTTCCCTACCAGATACACTAAAATAGGGAGAGAGACGAGCGAGATTTATTATGTATCACAAATACATGTGAATCACACTAGATACATGTCCAGATTCATAGGAGAGTGACAAGCGAGATGGGAGGAAGGCAAGCTATATTTGTTATGTATCTCAAATAAATGTGAATTCACTTGGATACCGTGTATGTAGAATAAAATATACCTAATTTTGACTCATTTATCTCAAAATACATGTATCTGAACGCACTAAAATATGATAAAATTCATAATTTTATAAACTAGAATGTATCTAAGTAATTAGCTTCTAAACTAATGAAATTTATGTAAATCTCCCTTGTTTGATATTTTTTTTATTTGAATCAATTTTTATTCAAACAATGAACACCACTACATTAATGTAATTAGCTTCATTGACTGGTACTCTGCAGTTATAGCTCAGGCATGGCAAAATTTGTTTCTTGTATCCATCACATTAGTTGAACATTTAATGTGAGTTGTTCAATGCCATATGTTTCTTTTTACTTGTTACGTTTGTTTTTTGCCGCGTATTCATTAAGAAAACATTAACCAAAAGAATAATTTGATTTCGACTCAATTTGCTTTTTCAGATTAAATTAGGAAATTTTTTATTAATATTTGCATTTTCTCATATTAATATGAGAAGAATTTTATTTATCTTAATTCTTAAACTTCATTCATTCTAAATTAATTGTCATGTTTCATTTTTTAAGAATCAAACTGTTTAAGTCGTCCTGTTTCAATTTTCAAGAGTTAAACTATGCGAATTTGAGGAATATTTTGATAGTTATTCTTTTTCATCAAATTGATATGATAAAAGTTACAACATATAGTACTTCTATATTTTTTATATATTTAAATTCTAATTATTGTTAGATATTGAGTGAATCTAATCTAGCTTAATTACAAATATTAGTCAGATTGATCTCAAAAATAAAACATGACAATTTCGAAGAGAGTAATACTTTTCACTTAGTTGTAAAAATTCTAAATTTAAATTTTATAATAATTAGTCATGCTTGGATATAAATATTAGATACTAATTTTTTTTTTTTAAAAAGTGTGTTGTGGTGGCCGGTGGGTGGGGGGTGGTTGGCTTGGTCATAAGGTATGACCAAGGAAGTAGACATACACAAATGGATAAAAGAAGTTCAATATAGAAGTGCTCAATTTTGGTTGAGAAGATAAGGCATGCTATTGTTATTCACACTACACCTTGTGGAAAACATGTGATCATATTTGATACCTTTCTTTTCTTTTTTCTTTCCATTAATTAATACTACATCTTATTTGTCTTTGTCAGAAAATCCTTTGAGATCTATAAAATGTACATGTGATAAAATGTTAGTAAATTATGTCACACATGCTACAATTCCTTTTTGTGTATTTGCAATTTCAACCTCATTTTACAATAAAAATTGAACCCCCCACCCCCACCTCCCCTGTCTGTGTTGAATCTACATTAGAAGACACAGTGAAGACGAGATAAAATGACTATTATAGATATTTATTTGTCTTATATTAATTAAAGATTGAATCGAATATTCTATATATATGTTGATTATATAATAGAATTGTACCAAGCATAGTTTTTTTGTTCTTTTGAAAGAGTACAGCGCAATGTATGAATAATAAGAAAAATTAAATTATTTTAAATTTACTACTTATATCTTATGAAATATTAGATTATAGTATTACTTTAATTAAATAAGATCATGTGAACCACTTTACTTCTCTAGGAAGAAAAGGTAACCGTTCAGGCTTTTTGTGTTCTTTTACCAAAAGGAAGAAAATTGACAGTAAAAGAGAAAAAGGGCAATATCAAAAGGCTTTTTGCATTAATATCCACGTCTTTTGTAGTATAATTTTGAAAATATAAAAAAGTTTCAGATTCTTTATAATTTTGTAAATTGATACATATATAATTTTATTTTGGCTAGGCAATTACTATGTAAAAGTCTCATTTCAAAATGGAGGAAATAATATAGGTACTATTCTGTCAACCATTAATTCCTTTTACATACTTTTTCCTCTTCCTTTTACATACTGTAGTACTCCTTTTTCTCAATTTATTTGACTTTTTTTTTGTTAATTAAAGTGATATTTAACTATATTATTATAATTAAAAATAATTTAAATTTAAAATTCTATTTTTACTTTTGTGAAATAATTTTCAGTCAT
This sequence comes from Solanum tuberosum, assembly GCF_000226075.1. Classification (NCBI taxonomy): domain Eukaryota; kingdom Viridiplantae; phylum Streptophyta; class Magnoliopsida; order Solanales; family Solanaceae; genus Solanum; species Solanum tuberosum. Next base: position 294,565 of record NW_006239359.1, read on the forward strand.
ATAAATATTGGAAATTTATTTGAGATCACAAATTTCAAAACTCTCTTTCTTCAACTTCTTCTTCTGATGTAATAGGTATATTTTCTTTCTTAAAATTTTGAGTGTATTTGGTATAAAGGAAAATATTTTCTAAAAAATGTGTTTCAATTTTTCTTTATGTTGAGTAAAATATTTGAAAAACATTTTAAAAAAAATAAGTTTTTAAAAATTATAAAAAATTAAATGACTTCCATAATAGAAACATGATTTCCCTACCAATTCAATTCCCCCACCCCGCCTTGACTATTCTCCACCTCATTCCGCTTTTATAATGTTTTACTAGATAACTTATTTCTTCATATCAGATATACCTTTTATGTCAAATTAAACAGTGCCACGAAAATTGAAACGAAATAAATAAAAGTTATTTTCTTGATTTTATAATGGGTTATGGGTGTGAAGAGGGAATAAATTAAGAGTGGGCTATATTTGGTCCTACCTAAACAAGTAAAAAGACAGAACCCACCTAAGTTTACCTACTAAGCCCACGTGTGGCATTGACTAGAGTCCACGTTGACATTAAATTATCGTTCTTATCACTTTATCCATTAGATTTTTGAGTTAATCCAATTCTTGAATTTCCTATTCGACCTTAATCTACCATATTATAACTTTTAAAATTTTAAAAAAGAGGTAAAGACTAGTTCAAATTCAACTAAAATTGGGTTAAAAGTAGAACTAAGTTAGGCTAAATATTTCTAGTTACTCCAAACTAGTTTTTATATTTTTAGTTAATAAATGTGACACGACGCACATTCGTCTTTTGGACGTGTTCAATTTGAAATAAAATAGTAATCACATTTTATGCAAGAGACGTGCTTTGACTCAACCCTTAACAAGACTACAAAATACAAAATATGAAACAATTTTGCATCGAGGATGTTTCGAGCTATGTTCGTGCGAAATATATATATATATATATATTAATAAATTGTATTATGCTATGCATGACATTTACTCGAATTTCGATAAAGAAAGATATTTTAATTTTATTTAAATTAAAAAAGTTAGTTGATGATTTGAGAATTATTCGGAATCATGTAGAAAGATAACATGTTATTTGTCAAATTAACATATTAATAATCAACAAAGATGGCTCAACGAGGTTAGCGGTCTAATAATAATACATTGAAAGATTCTTAAGCTAATTTTGTAAAATTAATTATACAATTATGAGACAAAAGAAGCTTCTAGTGCTTTGATCTTCTGGTAAAATTGCATCGAATGATGTGTGCAAAATATTATATTTAGGTGAAAGAAAAATATAATGAATTTATCGCGTCTTGAACTTTACGCCACTTAGGTATCTCAGTCTTAGGAATTTCTCAATTGAAAAGGATAAGACATATGCAAACTTGCTTTCTGATGCAGAAAGATTAAATTGCAATTTAAAAGTGATTTTTTTTAAAATATGAACAAGAAATGAGTATACATACAAAAGAAAGAAAAACTACTAGAAGTTAATTAATGAGAACCGTATTAAATATAGCAGTATTTAGTTTAAAGGGAGAGGAAAATATAAGTTATTTACTCACTATTTACAATCTCACCAAAAAAAAAAGTTATTAAAATTTAAATCTCTATCAATAAATAATAATTACATAGATTATATGTTACTATATTATATAAGAATAATAATAATATATGACATTATTTTTCTTAGCCTTGATAACATTACGTGAAATGTAATACTGAATAACATAAAAACGCGACTAACTTAATAACTTCAAATACTATACGATGAAAAATGAATATTTTGTTTAACTTAACGTTAAAAATCAATTCATTAGATATCAGATTATTCAATATCATATATGGAGATAACAACTCGATCTCGTAATCAATATTGGCAATGTAATAATCTTTTTTTTTTCTTTCTTCTTATACAAAAGGTGGTTATTAACTTATTACCATGTTAAGATATTTTCCTACCAATAAAGATTAGTCAACCAACTTTAACAATCCCACAGCACGAATAAGCTTTTTTTCCTTTTTTCTTAAAGATATATAAATAGGGGCATGTAAAATCTTTTATCAGTATAATGAAAGTTCACATAGCTAATCAATTGATCTATTAAAATTACTCGACCCATACGTTACTACCAAGAAGTGATGTATTTCTCAATTTACAAAATGCAAGTAGAAGACTTCGACGAAAACATGGAGGAGAAGAGTTTATTATCGATTAAAATTATTTTAGATATACATTTTCAAAATTATAAGATTTCCTGGTTATATCGCCTTGTAATCGTGTATAACTAGTATAGTAAATCCTCAAATATTCATTAACCAATACTTATGAAATTCTTTATAATTAGTAACTTTTTATCTTAACGTTCCACCTAACATATTAATTAAAATCACAAAAATTTAAAAATAATTAACACATTATACATATTTTTTTACTCAAAATCACAAAATTAAAAAATCTTTTTAATTTTCTTAGATTTCATGTCGGATAGAACTAAATACATAAATTGAAATTGAGGAAAATAATAAATTACATTATGAATAAAAGATTTATATAAGATAGACATTTATATATATATCGAATTGAATAGTCTAATCATTTGGTGTAAGAAAAGTCTTTATCATTTTTATTGCCACACACTCTTATCATAAATCGTATAAAATCCAAAAAAAAATATGCATCTAAATTCTAATCCTCAAAAATATAGATTTGCTATTGAATTTTAGTGTGATATTTAAGTCACTATATATACCAAAATAGAGGATAACCGTGGAGAAATATTATTCTCAACGTCTACATCATTAAAATATACTATCTTCTAATCATATATATCTCCTTTTAATTTATTTTGTCTTTTTCCTAGAAAATTATGAGATACAGCTTCAATTTGTTACTCAAAAGTGTGTTGAAGTACAGTTCCAAAATACAAACTAAAGAATCAAGCATTTGAATAACTACCAATTATTTGATTTGACTGGAGATAATTATCTCTTGTTTTAGGGATAAGAGTCTGAAAAATATCCTAACTTTGGTCGAATTTGTTGTTGCGATACTAAACTTTCATGAGGACCTATTACCTCCCTAAGACTATTTAATACCCTATTTTTTACCCCCTAAACTATTTAATAGTGTATTTTAAAGGTATATATGTGTCCACGTAGACACATTACTATTTATAATTTTGCATTATTTTTTATGTCAACGTGGGTAAATATATATATTTAAAATACGATATTAAATAGTCTAGGGAGTTAATAGGTCCTCATGAAAGTTTAGTATCGCAATAGCAAATTCGATCAAAGTTAGAATATTTTTCAGACCCTTATCCCTTTGTTTTATTGCTAACAATAACAATATTTAATTTGTAATTTTTGCAAGCCTAATATTTATTCAATTTTTTAACAATATAAAGAATAATTGATGTATTATTTTTTCAAGATCGAACTTGGACCCAAAGCTGAAGTCAAAGCTAACAATGCTAATTATCAATGATGTAGGGACTAGGGAAACTATAGTTATTTAGTTCAATTCATATTTTCAAAAAAAATAATCAATAAATATTATATTTGGAACACAATTTTCAAAAGTGTAAAGATTCGTACTTGAATCCACTTATCGGGTTTGGATTGTTTGGTTTGAAAATAAGTTATAATCTTATGTAGAAATTAATTATTTTGAGATTAACTATTGCGATTATTTAACTTATTAGTTATTATTTAAAAATGGCATGTTATATAATTTTTAGGTAGAAGTTATTTATTATAAAAATCTCCGCGGTATTCTAATATAGAAAAGGAGAGCTTAGGGATATTTTTGTCATCTTTATTATTTTATCTTGAGATAACTAATTTAATACTATTATTTCTTCTTGTATTATGACAAGTACAAGTGCTACAATAGAGAATAAGACATTACTACTGCTTGGACATAATTCCAAATAATGATTTAACATTAAGTTGAGTTAAAGTTGAAATTTTATTAGGATCTGTGATTTAAATTTTTTAAATTGTACTTATTTTAAGAAACCTTATAATTTGAAAAAATTATCGAATTTCGCAACTATTAATCGATTTTACCAAATGAGTAAATTGTAGATCATAAATAGGGTATCGAAATATCGTAAAATGTCAAATTAATAAATCACATATTTCTATATATATTTTTATAAAATAGCATTTGTGATTATATTTTATTACAGATTTCGAATACATATAATTTTATAAAAATTCACTAGTTGTACAATTTAACAATTGTAGTAACTAAATATTCTATAATATAAATATTCCACGTCATATGGACGATCTCTTTATATCAAGCATGAGTCTTTTTCCTTAGTAAGATTTAAAATTATGAATTTATTTTTTTGTAAAATATAAACTTATACGTCAAGTTTTATATTTAAAAGGAATTGAAACCACAATTTATATTTCCAAATCCCACCTTTTGAAGATTTTTTAGATTTAAAATCTTAATTTGAAATTGAAATATTATACAAATTTCATAAACAAATACTGATTTAAAATCATGTTCCTAATTTCTATAATCAAACATCAATCAAATTTTCATCTCAAGTCTATATAGACTTGTCCAACATACCAAACAACCACTAAATATCTATGAATTATGTATGTATAATCTCATTTCAAATTATGTGTATGGATAAAGAATCATTCGATCTATCGAATTATTTATATAAAAAAAATCATTCGATCTATCGAATAGAAATTTGAAAGATTTTGTATAAAAGGAATTTTCTTTATTATTTATTTTTCATTTAGTGTTCAAAGTTTGTATTAGAACTTCGATTAAATTTGAATTATTCAGTGTAGGATCCATTTATTCATGATGCTTCAAACAAGATTTTTTCTAAATACAAGATTCAAATCGAAACATTTAGTTAAAAATGAAATAATTCCATCAGTATACTATTGCCATGTTAATAGTATAAAAGAAATTCAATGAACCTAATTAATATTGGGTAAGAAGCACCAAAAAAAATAATGAAAAGGAAATTAAAGAAGTAAAGTCGAAGATGAACTCTTGCTATAAACCGACAATTCGAAAGATGCATATAATGTCACCATTATTATCAGTCAAACTGTGTGAACATAACTTCATGCTAGCCTACTCCATGTTTTTCTTTTTGAGCAAGCATCAAAACATTTTTTAAAATTATTTATGGTGTACTTTTAAAATAGATTTAAAATGGAATAAATGAATACTCTTTTCTTTTCAATGGGAAATATAAAATAATAAATTTGGTCCCTCCTTTATTCACAATTTATAATTTATGGGTATTATGGTCCTTTTAAAATGTGTTATATTTAGATATTTAAAGAAAAAGTTACATTCTTGTTAAAAAATTATGAAGTAAACAGTAAAATTTTAATGTAATTTATCGATAATTAAATAAAGAAATAATAAATTTAAAATGTTCTAAATAAGAGCTTATCAATAGTTGAGGAAGTAGTGCTGTTAATTACATTTAATTTATATGCCTTAATTTTTGTATTAATCTACTTTTAAAAAATAAAAAGAGATCATATTTATATAGAATTTTATCTTTATAGTAGCATATTACTTGTTTAAAATTATTTTAAAAAATTAATATTCTTAATTTAAAATCTAAAATTCAAAAGTCTCACTGACACTACATAAAACTTAGTACCCAAGACTCATCAAATAAAATGGAGGACATGTATTTATGCATGTTCTTAGTTACTATTCAATTCATTTTAACTTATCATTATTATATACTTTATCCATTTTAAAAAGATTTTTTGTAATTCTTTAATTTTAAGTTTTACGATGACATATTTAAAAAGTTTTAAAACATCTAATACATTCTATATAGTTTAAAATTAAAATCACATAATTCAATTTTTTTTCTTTTTTTTAGTTTAGTTGAATCGAAATGAGATAAATATTTATTTTTAAAAAAAAAGAGAAGTACTTCCTCTATTTCATCTTATTTGAAACATGTAGATCTGATACTTTCTCCGTTTAAAAAAGAATTGTCTCATTTTTTTTTAGTCTGTTTAAAAAAGAATGATCCTTTTCCTTTTTTGGCAACACTTCAACTTCAACTTTCCACATGACATGTTTAAGACCACAAGATTAAAGAGCATTTTGGTACATTTGACATAACTTTAATTTTGAACCACAAGATTTAAAAGTCTTCTTCCCTTTCTTAAACTCCGTTTCAAGTCAAACTAGAACATTCTTTTTTAAATGGAGGGAGTACATCTTTAATTATTTTTTTACTTAGAAGTTTATTTTACTAAATTATCAATAATTTTGCTGGAATTTTAAATTTAATTTATATTATTTTATAAAATAATTTAATATTAAAACAAACAAGTACTCCTTCTGTCTTTATTAATTGATCATTATATTAAAAATAGTTATACCATATATTTTTTATATTACTCTTGCAATTAATTTTTTTTTGAAAGGTGTTCCTATTTGTTTGTAAAATTCTTAAAAGATATTTTAAAGGTAAATTAGTAAATGATCATTTTATTTATATTTTTTTAGACATGGTGTAAAATAAAAAGATGATCAACTAATATAAAACGAAGGAAGTAAATGAAATGGAGAGCAAGAAAAAATAAATTGGGAAGTGATTAACATTAAAAATTTGTGCAAATCTATAAGAAGAAAAGTAACTCCAAAATTAGATACTCCATCAACTGTAGTATTGACGGCTGTTCAAGTATAAATTTTCCTCCTCCTTATAAATCCCCCGTCTCTGTATTGTCAGCTGGAAAGTGAATTTTTTGTCCGATCACAAGATCTTCTCTTTAACACACATCTTGAGAAATAGCTGATGAATTGAGTACTCAATTAATTAACCTATCAATTCACTAAGATTTTCAAAGTCGGTGATTTTGGATTCATTATTATAAAGTGTTTTTCATCTTCTTTTTCAATGAAAAGGTGAAAAGGGTAGGGTGTCCATATTTCTTGAAAAATTGAGGTGTGTTAGTAGTAGTATATGTGGTTATTAAAGGTGGCGAATCAAGGAGATTCCGGCGAGCATGACAGAAATCTGTCGACAGCAGGTGATTCAGAAACTACAACCAATGAAGGAATTCCTCAACCGTATGAACAATCGCAATCTTTTGAAGAAATGTTACAGCAACAAATACAGCAAGAAACAGAGTATTTGATGTCGGAATCGGCTAATCCGATGTATACAGGGTATAGTCAGTCGAGGGATATGTCGGAAATGGTGACGGCGTTGACGCATGTGGTTTCGGGTCGGAGAGAGGGAGAGTGGGGTTACAGGCCGGATATTAGCGGTGTTACGACTTCGTTTGTTGGTGGTGGTGGTGGTTCGGGGAGTATTTATTCGGCGAATTCACCGTCTTCTTCGAGTTCAGGATCATGGGCTGGACAGAAAAGAAGACGCGATCAAGAAGAAAGTGTTACTGGAGAAAGGGGTTATGGAGGTATTAGGGAATTTAAAAATGGAGAACCATCTTCCTCTGTTAAGCCTGGTTCGTATCAATACTTTCCACTTATTAAACTCTCTTCCATTCTTTTTTGTTGGAAATATTGGGAAATCACGGGAACGCTTGAGGCGTGCCTATGACACCGTTTTCACCCGATATAAGTGTATCCAACGAGCTAACATTTTGGGTTCATTTCAAGAATCTTTCTCTTCTTTTTTTTTCTCTCAAATTTCAAATAGTTTTCTAGTTCGGTTTGTTGTTCTCTGTTTTGGACCCATAGAAGGGATTTATGCCCTGTTTTCTTTATTTTGTATTTGATTGATTTTGAATCTGTAAAACTTGATTTTGATTCAATATCATCTTCTAATTGTTGCTTCCAGAAGAAGATACAAGCCTGGCAGCACCACAAACGAGCAGCGTATCAACCACTGCAGCGCAGACACCACCGCAACCAGCGGAAGTAACAGGTGAAGAAACAGGGGAGAGGAAGAGGAGATACAGAGGAGTAAGACAGAGACCATGGGGGAAATGGGCAGCAGAGATAAGAGATCCACATAAAGCAGCAAGAGTTTGGTTAGGCACATTTGATACAGCAGAAGCAGCCGCTAAAGCTTATGATGACGCCGCTCTTAGATTCAGAGGAAACAGAGCTAAACTCAATTTCCCTGAAAACGTCCGATTATTACCACAACAACAGCCCACAACAAGATTAGCCATTTCAACCACAGCACCAGCACCAGCAGCTTCGCGGTTCCAACTAATGTCTGCAGCATCAATGCGATCACCATCACCATTTTTTCAATCACATAATCAACCTCCGCATCAACCTCAGCAGCAACAGCTTTTTCAGAGCTCAGATATGGCTAGAGATTATTGGGAATACTCACAATTACTTCAAAATCCAATAGATTTCCATGGAGGACAACAATCATCATCTTTGTTAGAACAAATGTTATTAGCTTCATCATTGGGAGTGTTGCATTCACATACATTTCCTTCTTCTTCATCTTCTTCGTTAGCAACTTCTGCAGCTTCTTCCACTACTTCCCCTGCATATCCCCTGTTTTACTCTGCTCAACAATCACGCTTCTTTCAGCCACAAACTCATCAAAATCAAAGCAATAGCAGTAGCAGCAGCAGCTCCAATTTTCCTCCACCTTTTTGGACTAGCTCCGGCCACTACCCACCTTCTTCTAGCTAATTTTCATACTTCTTCCCCTTTTTACTTTTGTTTTTATTTTACATATTTTTTTGAAAAAAATTTAAATAAGAATCGTATTATTTTTGTTTTCTTTTCTTTTTGGGATTTTGGTTTTTGATTTTCTTGTATTTTTTGCATTTAGAAGAGATAAGATGGATATGATTTCTTCGTCCTTAATCATAATTAGAAATTTCAGGTTTGAGTTTTGAGTATAGAAAATATTTTGTTAGAAAGTAGGTATTAATACATAAACATATTATTTAACTTGGTCTTAATTGATATTTATGTCATTCAACTTTAGATGTGCACAAGTTACACTTAAATTTGTATATTATCACTATCAAACGAGTAGATATATGTGTTTTATGTGGCGTTTATGTCACATAGAATGTGTGTATTTATTTATTTAATTTTATACAAAATTTAAGTGTGTATTATGTACGTTGAATTGAAGGATATAGATACCATAGAGGTTAAATTAACTGATATGCTTGTGTATTATGAAGGGAAAAAAAAGGACATAGGCATAGTTTTGTCCTGAAGGATAAATGGTTTTATATTTAAGTGCAATACAAGAAGAATAGTACAAGAGAGAAGCATATGTAGGTTTATTTTCATTATTCATGGTTTGATACCCTACAAATCAGAAATGTTTTTGTCATTTTTTTGATTATATACAAAAGAATATTGTAGAAATCATCCAACTTGTGGTGTTGTCTATTCTTCTTTATTTTTTAGCTTTGCAAGTTACCATCACATTCAATTACTTCTGACAATTTTAATAGTGTTGATTATCTTTGTGACTATTAACTACTTTTATTTTTTGTGAATACTTGTTCCTTTATGTGGACCAATGCTTTTATCTTATAGTGAATCCATCTGTTACGTTATCCTAGTAGATCCAATATGGTCAACTTTTGTTGTATTAATAATTTAAAAAAATGAAGTTTTGGTTTAAATTAATAGAGAATTGTGTTAGTCTTAATCCTAACATAGTTTAGGTTTTATCCACATTTTGGTGGATTATAAGTGTACGTGATGGTTTGATACGTTGGACAGACATAGATAGTTTTGAAATAAAAATTAATATTGTCCTATTTCTTGTTTGACTACTAATTTGAGATAAATTATGTTATGATTAGAAATTTGTATTGGAATTAATTAGTTCTATCAAAAGGTGAAACAATAATATTGAGATAAAACAATGAAATGACAAAAATATTTCTTTTTTTAATTAATAGAAGTGTCTCTAAAGTCTCTCAAATTTCTTTTCTGCTAAATAAGATGGAGAGTATTTTTATAAATGATCTTCTTCTTTTAAGAAATTATTATGTTTTAATACAATAAACTAAACCATTAATGAAAAATAATATCAGCATAGCTAATCTCGATATATTTAATCCCAGCAAATCAAATGACTCCTTAGCTAATGTATTTGATTAGATAGAGTTGAGATAACGTAAACATCCCTTAGGTTGTTGCTATCTATTGATGTTTACTAGTACCTCGTAAACAAAGCGTGAAAGAATGAGATTCTTGTGTCACCATTAATTATCATCTCAATCTTCTATTATTTTGTATTCATTCTTTTTGTATCTCTGTGTTTCTTTTTTGGATGACCTAATCACATGATAATTGAAGTTAATTACGCTTGCATATATTGCTAATCAAGACTCCAAATGACATCTTGTCACGTAGTTCTTGGATAGGAACTCGGGGGTGGTCTTCCAACGTTTCTTGTGATTTGTGAATACCCGTAAAAAAAGGTATTTTGGTGCATTAAAGCTTCCGATGTGCATAGGGTTCGGGGAGGGGTCCAACCACAAGGGCCTATTCTAGATAGCCTTATCTTATATTTTTGCAAGAGACTGTTTCCAAGGCTTGAACTCATGATCTTTTGGTCACATGACAACAACTTTTGAATACACTTAGTAATGTCAAAATCAGCTTATAAAATTATAATATGTTCAATTTGTTTTGTTCGAGCTAGGGCTGTTCATGGTTATGGTTAAAATACCAAACTGAACCGCAATCCGAACCATACCGATTAAAAAAACCGATATTTGGTTGGGTTTGGTTAGGTTTGGTTTTAAATTTTGAAAACCGATATTATTTGGTTTGGTTTTGGTTTTACTAAAAAAAACCGCAAAAATAATCAAACCGAACCGATAAATTAGATATATAACTTTTATAATTATTTATATATTATTCACAAATAAAATATAAATATTTTATTAAATTTTAATTAACTTAGGTTTTTAACTTTACAATTTTCTCAAGCCCAACACTTTAGCCCAACTATAACAATCCTAAGTCCAAGTCCATTAAAATTCATTTTAGTCTTTACCTACCCTACTTCACATAAAATAATCACACTTTCTCTTAATTGAAACACTTTGTTTGTGTAATGATAACTCTAGTATTGCTTAATTGTTTAATAACCGACAATAGCTTTTATGTGGATTGTTCATGTGCTAGATGTTTGTGTCTACCGACGTAAGTCCTCAAAAAAATTACTATTATTTTCAAACCGGATAACCAGAAAAATTAAACCAAACCGACAATAACCAAACCGTTGGTTATTTTTTTCATTTGGTTTGGTTTGATTTTAAAAATTTAAAAAACCGATTAAATTGGTTTGGTTTTGGTTTTAATCAATAACCGATCCAAATCGAACCACGAACACCCCTAGTTCGAGCAAGTTAGTAATTCACTTAGTTTTATATTGAGCTTATTTTTATCTGCTTAGTTTAATCCATTTTAAAATTGGATTGATATGTCGTTTAGATTGACACATGAAAAAAAAATTGTCTAAATATTTTAAACATTTTTTTTTTATTTGATATGTTTTTATAGTCATAATAATATAAGGAAAAAAGTTCTATTAGGTACTCAAACAAGCTTTGAATAAAAACTTAGTAAAAATTGATCAGGTTGGGAATTTATGACTCAAATTTTAGCTCATTTCAGTTCGATCTGCTTTAGACCAACTAACATTTTAAGTCGGTCAGTGACCCACTCATTTATTAACTCAATTCATTTTGACACTCTAAATATATGCATTATTGTTTTCTTTTCTCTAACTATACGGGATGCGATAAACTATTGCTCTTGACTCATTCAAATTCGCGTGATAAAATATCTATTGTGAGAAATTTTAGCATTTCTTACCAATGAAAACGTCATTTCCAAAGACAAGAAGAGGATAAAATATCTATTATAAGAAGTTTTAGCACTCCTTACTAATGAAAACGTCATTTCTAAAGACAAGAAGAAGCTGTTCATGTGATATATAAACATCTTCCACCTTTGTTAAAACAAAATTGTGCTAAAAACAATCACGATACGCATTCTAATTTATATTCATCACTTGAATATGATTGATCAGTACGTATTCTTACCTTAATTGATCACTTAATCCTAATAAATTAACATGATTTAGACATATTATACAGGTTCAGATAATTAATTTTTTAGTCCTGCAGTACGTCACACATATATTAGAAGATTACTAGCACAGAATTGACACAATTTTTATTTTTTGATAATGCCCAATGTTATTTTAGCTATCCAGAGAAATATTAGTGCTTATGTATTGTAGGGTGTGTTTGGTATGACTTAATTCTTTTTATCTATTTATTATTTGCTCATCTCATATTTAATTTGTTCTGAGTTTTTTCATCAAGCAGTAAATATTGTCAACGATAATACTCAAATTAATTTATTAGCAAGTACCAAGATTTACTGTTAATTAATTTAAGTCACCTATTTTAATTTCATACTTAAGCAACAAAAAAATATTTAAAATATTATTTTTAAATAGCAAAATAATTTGGACAAAAGATATTTTTTTTCTCACACAAAACTTATATATAAATCATACTTGCTTTCCATTAATATATTGTAACTTGTAAGTGTATTTCTCTGTGTCAATATTATTATTATTGATCATATTTACTCTCTTTCTTTTTGTGCTTGTTTCAAATTGGAAGTAATTATACTAGTGTTAAGTTATGCACTAAACAATGTATTTATTTTGTACACTATTGGTTACTTAAGTATTAAGTAATACTAGGTAATTCAACAACAGTAATTAATCTCTATAAAAATAATAGGCTAAATATATGCACATACACAATTTTTATTCAGACACCTAAATTTAAGGGTGTTTCTAACCTACTAGAAACAAAGTCTTTTTCCAACACGAATCGATGAGAAGTTTATGTTATATAAAAATAAATTCACCCTATTTTCATCCAATCAATTCAGTAAGAAAAATTATGGTGGAAATTAAAATAGATTCTCACTAAAATGTTGAAAAACTTCCTAATTTTTTTTTTGTTGGGAAACCAGTATTTTTATTTTTCAATAATTCAATTAAAATATTATGAGAAAAACGAACATTTTTCCGAAAAAGTTCAATGAAAAAAATAAGTAATTTTTTAGTAGTGCTATTAAGCACTTACACTATTCGAAAGTTGTAGTACAAATTAATTAGGTTGACCTTTGGAGACGTGTGATAAAATTAGAATTATATGTATTATATATCTACGTTTAATATTAGACAGACACCTAGCCTTAATAATTACATCTATTTACATCAATATAACTTTATAAGACATCCGTATAATCATTTTGGTACTCTCAAACAAAATGATCACATAGATGCACTGGCTTTTACACCTAGTTAGGTGGTGAATTTAGCTATGTTATTTATTGAAATGTCTATATACATTTTAAATTATGAAGCTAAACAAAAATTCATCACACGTCATTTTCTTTCCACTTTTGAAGTAAGGTACACACGATTAATTCAAGTCTCGAAGGAATGTATCAATACCTAAAATTAACAAGTGACAAAATTGATAGTGATATGCGAAAATTTAGCCAAGATATTTGGAGAGTTGATTACTTGAAGAAATGGTTCCATTGTTGCCATCACAAAATCTCTTTTTTATCCTTAGAGCGCGACTTCAAAAGTTAAAATTTATGAATTCTTATAATAATTTTAAGTTAATATAAAATAATAAATAGGTGGATAGTCAAATATTTATTACTCTCTCTGTTTCAATTTATGTGATACTTTTCATTTTTCGAGAGTCAACAGTTTAAGTTCGACCGATATTTGCGCATGTAATCTTTCATTTTTTTTAAATGAAATTTATATATTTGTAAAGTACCTAAAACATACTATAACTCTCAATAATTGATAATTCAAAATGTTTAAAAGATCTATGAAAAACTTACGATCAAAGATAGACTTGTTTGAATCTCGAAATCTAAAAAGTGCCACATAAAATAAGACGGAAGGAGTAATATTTAATTAATATTTTGATGCATATATAAGATCTGGACAAAAATTATTGAATTCATATTAATTTGTACGCTACACTCTTAATCCGCTCCTATGCTTAGTACACTTCCAAGTGTCGTACATTCGTGTAATTAATTAATTATTTTTTAAAAAAGATTATAGAATAAAAGATATAATAAAGTCATCTTTAATGTACGACATGTTTCTCTAGAAACTAGTAGTAATAATCTTTTTTTTTTTAAAAACGTGTTAAGAGCTCAATTAATAACTGTTTTATTCTCTCTATTTAGCCGTTCAAATAAATATTTTTAATTATAACACAATAGTGGGTAAGCACTCCAAACCTAGTTAATTAACTCAATACTTTATATTTCTTTTTAATTATTGCATTTATGATTTTTTAAAAATAAAGTTAATTTTCATTCTGATGATTATTCTCTTTTGGTCTCCAATCTTCATCACATAAAAGTGAAAAAAGCAATGCATTGTAATCCTCTTGCACTTTTATGTAACTTACTTTTTTCCTTTTTTTTTTTTTTTGTAATACTTTGAATATGATATTTTGTTCATATTACTTGACCTTATTTTTGCTTGACAAGTACAATAATTACAATTTCCTTGAACTTGATTATCTTAACATTAATTGATCTTTGGAGAACCTTATAAATATTTATTATAGATTATTCCTGTATATATTCATTTGTATAAAAAAAGTTTTTAAAATGGATTTGATAATTCACGGGAGAAAATTATATAAATATGAACAATGTTTAACAAAAAATATTATCAGGAATTAAAAGAATAAAATAAGTATACATTTTGATTTTTTTTCTTTTCTGATGTATACATTTTGATGTATTCGATTTTTTCTTTTTCGAACTAAAATTCAGACAAGGGACCGATGCAACATTGCAGTACTCCTTAGTTCATCTGTATATAGTACTTTCGATATAAAATATAAGTTTATCGAAATTTTTTTACTAAAATCATAATCAATAATAAGATAAGTTTGATATAAAATTTTAAAAATATGATAAATATCTATACAAATGCCACAATGAAGAGGTGTGAGAGATTAATTGGCTATGGTAAATTTTAGGAGAGGTAGAGGTATGTCGAAAAAATATTGAAGAGAGATGATTAGGTATGATATGACACACACATATACTTTATTAAAGACATAATCCTAGACAGGAAGAGATGTAGATCGAGAATTAGGGTAGAAGGTTAGTAGGTAGTCGAGCGTTATTTAATTTTCCTTTTCAGTAGTATTATTAGTTTATATCTTACTATCGTATTGTTTGATTTTACTATCATTTGTTGGTTGTTTCCTTCGTTCATTATACTTGTTATTATTTTTTTCTTCATTATTTAATTTTATATGTTTCACTTGTATTGAGGGTCTATTAGAAAATAATCTTCGATCTTCATCCTAGCTTTCTAGACTTTACTTATAATAAAATTTTATTAGATATATTATTATTATTATTATTATTATAACTACTACTATGACGTTGCAAAAATTTAAATTTTGAACTCTATCTCTATGCTACTTGAGATAGAAGGTTACGTCTGAAACAAGTATTTGCTTGTCACTTTCTCCCCCCTGCTAGAATGTTTTTTCATTCTTAAAGGGGAAAGCTTTTCCCTTTTTTTCTTCTTTTTTGTTCCTTTTTATTTTAATATTTCTATTTGCATATACCTATATTGTTAAATTTGATGATTTAAGCACCCACGCGTAGAACACGTGACCTATATTGGATGGGTATGTTGTTAAATTTAATGCTAACCTAAGCACCACATATGGTATAGGGTGTGTATTCGGTTTTTCGGTTTGGTTTTATACTATTCGGTTTGGGTTTTTCGGTTTTTGGTTTTGAAGAAGTGTAACCCAATCCGAACCAAAATAAATTTAGTTTGGTTTGAGTTTTTTCTGTTCGGTTAATCGGTTATGTCAATAATTATAAACATATATATTGAATTTCTTAAATATACTTTTTAATATAAATCACAAGTAAAACATAAAACACAATACTTAAAAGTATATCAATTATAGATGTCCAAACATAAAAAATAAACTAAATCACAATGAAAATAACTAAAAAAGGACAAAAGTGGTTAACTCCAACTTAATTCTAAACATATATATAAAATTCAATTTTTTCAATTTTTCGATTTTCAATTTTTCTAAATTCGAAACCAAACCAAATAAAATAAATTATAAATTCAAAACCAAACCAAAAATCCAAAAAATCAATCCAAATTAAAATTTAGTTTGATTTGATTTAAATTTTCGGTTTAATCCAAATAGTGTACACCTATTGTATAGTGCAAGTGCAATGAATGTTAATTCAAAAAAGAACCTTATATTTGTCCCACACATATGCATATAATAAAAATAAATATTTTTTTTACTCTTTTCATGCCCCTATTCTAAAGACACATTGACGTGTATAGGTTGGTGACAATGAACTACTAGGAAAAAAACAAATTGGCAAGAATTTGCCACGTGGTTTTAAACCATATAATATAAAAGGAAAAAGGTTACTTAAATAATGAAATAAAATAATGAGGGTATTTCTCTGTGAGTTGGTTGTTTACCTACCTATTTTGGGAAGGATGAGAGTAGGAACTATCAACTTGTTCATGTCTAAAGAAACGTTCTACTCGATATTTATTCGTGATCAATATTTATATCAAATAATTTAATTTTAATAGTTTAAAATTAAAGGTAGGAATACATGACATTTAATAATGAATATGTGTATGATAAAAATAGTTATAATTATTTATTGAGATATAAACCTTAAATGTGAATAAATTATCATGATACGTATCCATTTTCATGTGGAACATTAATTTGTTGAGATAATGTTGGAATACTTGAAGAAAATGTAGAAGAGGCTAGTATTTTGGTGAAGGATAATGGGAGATATGATTGAAATGTCTTCATCTTTGATTAAAGATTTTGATATTTAATTAAGAAAATAGAAAATTCCTTGATAAGAAGTAATTTTATTTCATCTAGAAAAGTTCATTGTGCTTAAATCTCGATTAGCTAAACAAGTAGATTATGTAGAAAACCTAAAGCAAAAAAAGAAATGACAGCATTTTAAATATTTCTTTGAGTATCCAATAAGTTATTCCATTTCGGACTTGGGAATATCACATACTTTAGGTATAAAAATAAATCTACCAAAAAAAGTCAAAAAAGTACTTGCTTAGAGCCCTACTAGATATGAGATATGAATTTGTGATTTGAAATTAGATTAATTTGAAATTGAAGTGTGTGTAATTTGGATTTGTAAACTTATACTTTCATAAATAAGCTACAAGAATATCCCAAGACGTTGCATCGATAAATCACATATCTGCATGTTCCTTTTATAAATAAATATTTGTAATTACAAACTTTCAATTACACATAATTTTATAAAGATTCACTTGTCAACAATAGTAAAAACAAATTATTCTTTAATATAATCCATTTGCATATTACAGACAATCTCTTCATGTCAAACATGAATTTTTTTGTTAAATCTAAAATGACGAGTCTTTTTTTTTTTTACCAAATATACACTTATGAATCAAAGTTTATGTTTTTTAAAAATAATTAAATCCTGATTTGAAATCCTAAAATGCATGTTCAAACGTTAATTTAAAATCAAACTTTATATCATATATCTATATTCAAGCTTTAGTATATTTTCTAATACTTTATGTTAAAGAGCTTGTACATGCATGCATCATATTTTAGTATAATGAAAGAAAATTTTTGGGAAAGGAATGCGTATCGACTTGCTACTTTTCACCAAATTAAAATGCTTGTAACTTGTCACGGATTTTGCTAATAAGGTGATTAAAACTCATATCAATTATCATGGAATTATTCAATGAACTTGAATGAAAAATATCTTTACTCGAAATGACTTGCACCAAGCTTGACAAATAATGTTGTATCATATTAATTGGATTCGATCCACCCTAGCCGCTAATTACATCCTATACTAATTTTTTTCTAAATTATAATAATTTTGGATTTTTCAAAATTTGCGGATATATTGCTCTTTCACCCTAGAGTCTAGACATAGCAAAGGATACATAAGTTATGTCTCAGATATATAAGTTATATACATAACTATAAACCAGATTCATACTGATTTAGGTTTGAAATAATTGGGGTTATGTATCAATAATAACATTTGTATAGATACATTGTATACAAACAAAGTTGTAATATATCTGATAGAGGTGGAGTGATGTATCCGAATGTTAAGAGAGAGAAAGGAAAAAGGAGATTTTTATAATTCTTTCAAATGATAGAGATTTTAGAGATTATGTTATCTTAAATTACATAATTTTCCTGTCTAGAAAATCTGGCACACTAATGTATCAATTATGTGTCCAATTTGGCAGGTTGTAGCCCAATATTCAGAAGTTGGCAACAAATAGTATTATTTTAGCTTTTGGGCCAAAATGAGTAGTCCATTAACATTGTCTCTCTCTCTTTCTGAAAAATATATTTCAATTTATTCTTTTGTTTTCTTAAAATATATCTGTATTGTTATAAATATATTTGTGTTTTAGTGAATGTGGATTCCTTTGGAGAAAAATTAGGAATCCTAGGGACCAATACAGTTTTCCTTATAAATAAATCGGTTTTTCCTTCATTGTAATTAATCTATGAATATCCCTCAATCTCTAATCTTTCGGGAGAAATACAATGACTTCTCTCTACTTTATTCTTCTTATTGTTTTATATAGTTTCATAACATGTATAGGTTATATAAAATCTAAAATTATGTTGCCATATAGAATAATTTGAGATTAAATTTGATTGTGTTTATTAAGTAAAAATCAATGCAAAATTATATTATTTTATTACGAGGACCAATATCGAAGACCGTTTATAACATTAGACATGAGAAATATGTGTTTTAATTTTCAAATGTAGGTCTCATAAATTAGAAGCAGAATATCTAATAAAGGTTAGGGTTCCATGTCGGCCGGTTCGGCTCGAATTTAAAGTTTATCGACTTGACTTATTAGTTATCATTTTGTAGATATGTTAAATTGCAAGATATTGGCATATCAGTTATCGGTCTATCAATTATTGATCGTTATTGGTTTAACGTAAAATTTGTCACAAAAAAATATTGAACATCACTTAGAAATAAGGTGAAAAACCAAATGAACCATATACATGAGTTGACATATTATTTCTTGTTCTAAAGCAACCACCTTACCTATTAGAATAACCAAGAGTTTGAGACAGTTAGAAATAAATGTATGAAACTAAACCCTAAGTCAAGAACTTTATATAACGAATGGTATACGTATAATTTATTATCCGATTATGGATTGATTTGTTAATTAAAAACCTCAAACCACTAAGAACCAATAATTCGATAATTAAAAAATCAAAATCGTTACCCAAATCGCTAAATCAATAACTTATTATCAATATATTAATAACTTTTTTTTATTTGAATTATTGATCTCGATTCGATTTTTAAACATCCCTAATAAAAGGTCGACATAATACACCATGTGACATAGTCCACCTTACAACAAAAGATGACTTTTTCACACCATGATTTGTAGGAGTGGACATGGATCGGGTTTGTACAAATTCTATAAATAATAAATCAAATTATTTATGTCACATTTTTAAATCTATAAACCAAGCTTAATCAATAAAAGTTGAATTTTCAATGTCATTATTTTCGATAAAGTCTTCATACAAACACATACATAATAAAAGATTTTGATTTTTTAATTAAACATTATAGATTTGCCCAATCATTACTAATTATAAAGATCAAGAGGAGGTTAAGTTACTGAACTTGTTAGTGAAATGAAGAGAAGAAGAAGAATCAGAAAGAGAGAATTCTCATTGATTATCCTTCAAGTGTGTATCTACTAGTTTGTGTACAGAAGTATATATAATGAGAGTTAAAAAGGAATCTTAGTGTAACTAACTTCTTGATTGGAAGTTATAACTAACTTAACCACTAAGATGACTAACTAACTAGCTTAGTGCTGTTACTATTTTGTCCTTCAACACTCCCCCTCAAGCTAGATAGTGAGAAAATGTTACAAGTCCCTAGCTTGGAATTAAGATATAAATGTTGCACAATATTGAGGCCGTAAGCAAATCAGCTGGTTGATCCCTTGTTGATATGTACCTTGTTGCCACCAATCCTTTGTCTATTTTTTCCCTTATAAAGTGACAATCTATTTCAATGTGTTTGGTTCTTTCGTAATAGATTGGATTAGCTGCAATTTGTATAACAACCTTTCTATCTGAGTAGATATTTGCAGGTAGTTTCAAGTTCACTCCCAACTCTTTTAGCATACCTATAAGCCATATTCACTCTGACACCGTGGTAGCCGTACTCCTGTATTCTGCTTTTGCAGAGCTCCTTCATATTGTAGTTTGTTTCTTAGACTTCCAAGCTATCATGGATTCACCAAACTTTACGATGTAGCCTGTTACTGACCTTCTAGTATGTGGACATGAAGCCCAATCTAAATCACAGTAAGCTGTTAGTGTAGTGTTCTTGTTGTTGGACATTAGAATGCGTTGGTTCTTCACATACCTCACAATCCTTAGACCAGCATCCATGTGGGACATTTTTGGTTGTTGAAGAAACTGACTTAAAGTAGTGACCCCAAATGCTATATCAGGTCTTGTCACAGTTAGACACAACAATTTCCCTATCAGTCTTTGGTATGCTCCTTGATCTACTAGTGGATCATTTGTGTTGGAATTTTCTGAGCTTCCTGCTCTGATTTAATCATCAAACTGTTTGGTTGTTAACTTGACATTTGTATCCAATAGGGTTGAAGCTGGTATGGAACTCCTGAGTCCTGCCTCTGATATAAGTTCCAATGTATACTTCCTATGATGTATAAGTATACCTTGGTCAGACCTGGCAAACTCAATGCCTAAGAAGTACCTCAGTTCTCCAAGGTCTTTCATTTTGAAAGCCTGTTTTAACTTTCCTTTTGTTTCTTCCACAACTTTTAGACTGTCTCCTATAACTAGCATGTCATCCACATTTACAAGAATAATCACTATTCCAGATTCATCTTTCTTGATGAACATTGACTGATCATAATCACTTTGTCTAAACTTTAGCTGCAATAGTGCCTCAGACAATTTAATATTCCACTGTTTAGGGGCTTGCTTCAACCCATATAGTGACTTCACAAGTCTGCATACTTTCTTCTCCCCATGGCTTGTGAATCCCTCTGTGGCATTTCCATACATATTTAATTAAACAAGTCCCCTTGAAAGAATGCATTAAATACATCAATTTGATGCACATGCCAGTGATTTTGTGCAGCTAATGCCAACACAGACCTAACAATCTTCATCTTTACTATAGGAGAAAATGTCTCCTGATAGTCAATTCCTTCTTGTTGGCTGTAACCTTTAGCCACCAGCCTGACTTTAAACCTTTCTACCTCTCCTGTGGATTTATATTTTACTTTGAATATCCACTTGCACCCTATTGGAGTTTTTACTTCAGGAAGAGTTACGATGTCCCAAGTATGATTGTTTTGCAATGCTTCAATTCCAGACTTCATAGCTTCTATCCATCTTGGATCTTTTGCAACTTCTGCATAAGATCTTGGTTTTACATTGTTTGAAAATGCAGCTATGTAGGCACTATACTTGTTTGATATCTTATCATAACTCATGTAGTTTTGAATACCATAGCCTGAACCCTTATGAATGTTGAGAGATACAAAATCTTTCATCCAAATAGGTGGTTTACTGCTTCTTGCAGATTTTCTATTTGGTTGATTGTCATCAGTAGTGTCATGACCCAAGGGTATACCCTAGGTGTAACATGGCGTACTTGACCCCGAAGGGGTCTCATACAAGCCCTTAGCATAATCATAACATAAGATAATAGAAAAGTATGGAAAATTTAAAACTTCTTTAAATTCATACAATCGAAACCATTTTCATAAGCAAGCAGAAGTCTTTACTATAACTTTGTCTCAAACCATCTATTAAACTCTTGAATAAAAGACTTGGGATGCAGCCCATACAATGTCTAAAACATAAAGAAATGACATAAAGGAATAATGGGTTTGTCCTCGAAGCTATGAGGACTCACTAAATCTTCAATTTTCTTCTTGCTTCATAGAAACCTTGCCTTCAAAGGAAATCAATCTCCAATACCCTACATTTGATTAAAATGTAGGCAAAGTATGCGTTAGTACAAAATGTACCAAGTATGAAAGCTAGCACAACATCATAAGAGCATCTCAAAATGGTTAGTCAACATAAGACATAAGCATAAGAGACAATAACATAATCATAGCATAATCTCCAACATTAGCATTATATAATCACAAGTCAACATAAGACATAGTTAATGAGCATAGGAGATAAATCATATTCATGGCATAGTATTTACTTAAACCTTCATATTTACATACTTCAACCTTTAGCCTTTCATATTACAAGAGAACTACTTCACAATCCACCTCAAAGAATACTTGTGCAAGGCAATAATAGCATCCCATAATACCATCCAAGCTAAGTACCTCTTTTTGGTCACTCTTGGGCATAGTCCACATTCATAGTTAAGACCTAGGTTTTCACGTCATAAGAGCACTACACTCTTAAGCAACTTCAAGGCACACTTGTGCAATGCATGAATGACATCCCATAATACCACTCACACTAAGCGTATCTTGACATCACTCTATTCATGCTTAGTAGTCATAGGTGTCATTCTTGACCTACTTCATAAAGACAAGGAACTATCATCTTAAGTCAATAGTATCATGAAAGGCAACTATAGCAACAAACCAAGCTAAGTATACATCACATAAGAGAACACTTCATAAGTAGCTTCAATTCATACTTGTACCATGTATGAATGGCATCCTATACTACCACTTACACTAAGTACTTCTTTAAGCTAGCTTACTCAATGCTTACTATTTATCATTTTAGACTATCAAAGAATAGCACACTACTAGGCTAGACCTAACTACCATGGAAAAACACACTAATATGTAAACCAAGCTATACAAGGAAGAATACAAGTATTCCAACCTAGCTACCATGCAAACATTCAATATTATGCATGCTACCCTTAGGGGAGTATGAATTCTCAACCCTAGGCTGTCCTTAAGAGAGTATGAATCCTCAATCCTAAGCTACCATGAAATGGTCTTGGCCTAACCAAGTCATGCTACCATGAATGCATTCTTACAATGCTAGTTCAAGCTACCCATAGGAGAGTTTAAGTCTTCAATCCTAGGCTACCATGCCTATACTAATGCCAGCTACCATGAAGAACATCCTACAAATGCTCATTCAAGCTACCATGAAGAGCATCCCACAAATGTTAATTCAAGCTAACCTTAGGTGAGTATGGTTCCTCAATCCCAAGCTACCATGAGACCTTCTAGCCCATGCTACTAAGTCAACTATACATGAAGGGATCACATGTCACACTTCAAGCTATTCTATTCTAACATACTTTGATTCATTTTAGGTGATTAACCTTTCAATCTAGAATCATTCAATGTGAGAAGACCTTTCACATTCTACATACAACCATTCATATAGTTCTAAGTAGGTCATGTGGGTAAAAGCCTTCCACCATAACTCTATCTACTTGTGTACCAATTCATGCAAGCTATCTCATTATATTAGACTTACTCTATAAGCCCTAGTGATCAACATTATGACTTTAAGCCCTACTATAAAGCTTTACTCCACAATCATCATACTAGACTAGATCACAAGACATATTAGTTACAAGCCTTAGTCATAGGCAACTCTAAGCATAATTCATCATAAGTCCCAATTCCAACCACTACAATTCTTGGTCTATTATACATTCATAGATCTAGTTCAATTTATGATTTCATATTTGTATTCTTGACTAAGTTCTATACATGATAACAATTCTAGAGAATCTATCAAGAATCGTCAATTTCACTTCACAAGACATAACTCCACATACTTTGATTTCTAGGGTTAATCATGGAATTCACATACATTCATCATAATATCATGAATCAACACTAAATTAATCATATGTAAGTATTATCCAACCAATTGGAATCATACCCATCTAAAACCCATACATTGGAAGTAATCCTAGCTTAGATTGGGGTTCTTCTTCACAAATTAGGGGAGATTCTAGTGGACTCTATGGGTGGAAGAACCCATATATGAAAAGCTAAACATACCTTAATCAAAACCCTAGTACAAGACTTTAGCAATGGAGCCTTTGTTCTTGACCTTAGCTTCAACCTCTATCTTCTTCAATTGAGGTTTCTAGAGAGAGAAATATTTGAGAGGGGAGAACTTTTGGGATGTTTTGGGGGTTTTGATTCTAAATGACTTAGTTGGGGTAGGTAATGACTTAAAATAATTTATATAGGTGAATAAAACCAATATAAAATGACTCCCCACCTAATACTAATTAAAAACAAATTTACTAATTTAACCCTCATTTGGATGCCCCTTGCCAGGGGTCACGCCCCTCTTCACGAACTGTCAAGGGTACCACGACCCTTGGTCCCTTGACCAGTGGCTCCCCTCAACTTGCCAAGCTCCCAAATGTCAAGGCTTGACCACGAGCCTTCCCACGAGTCGTGGTCATGACCACGGGTCGTGAAGTGGCTCGTGGTCCCTAGGCAGTAGCTAGGCCTCAAGGCTTGACTTCCCACAAGACTAAGGGGTCTTCATGGACCCTTTCACGGACCATGGTCAGGACTACTGGTCGTGAACCTTAGGCAGTACATGGCCAATGTTGGGCAGCCTTGGCCTTTTGCTTAGGTTTTGCCCCCTTGCCTTGGTATTTGCCCTTGCTACCCTCACCCAAACCTTAGGTGGTCTTCCATACTACGAGGTCTAACACGTACCTTGACGTTTAACCTTTAAGACTCTTATTCTAAGTACGAAAAGTCTCATCTACGACTATATTCCTCATACATCAAACTCTAGAACCCTAGCTTGAGGCTCTAGTTTGGTCTAATAGTTTCTGAGGTGTTACAAGTAAGTGGTTGTCCCAGCAATGGCTCTTCATTCAACCCAACCCTTAGCTCATGCAATGGCTCTTCATTCAACCTAGCCCTTAGCTCACCATCATGTTGATCTTCTTCTATAGTTCCATCATTTGTTGTCCTTGACTTTCCTTCAACACTTGTACATTGTTTAGACTGGTGAGTAGGTTTCACAATAGGAATGTTGGACCATTGAGCTGAATGATCTAAAGTTGAATGAGTGTCTTTGAACACATGATCTGATGTCTTTTCTTTGATAAATGGAAATACTGTTTCATTGAATATTACATCCTTGTTAATAAAAAATACTTTATCAGTTAAATCATATAGAATATAGCTTTTCCGTACCTCTGAATATCCCATATGTACAAAAATTCTAGATCTTGATACAAGTTTAGCATGCTGATTTGGCACTCTAGCAAAGCATAGACACCTTAATACTTTTAGATGAGAAAATAAGGTTCTTTGTCATAGAGTTTACCAAAAAGTGTTTTACCCTTTAACACTTAACTAGGTAGCCTGTTTATTAAATATGCTGCAGCCAGGACACAATGTCCCCAAAATTTTATAGGTATATTAGCCTGCAACCTGATGACCCTAGTTACTTTCAAGATATGTCTATGTTTCCTCTCAGCCACTCCATTCTGTTGGGATGTGTACACACATATAGTTTGATGAATAATTACTAGTTGTTTTAACAAATGATCACATATTAAGTTAATGAAATCAGTTCCATTATCAGTTCTAACTATCTTTACTATGTTATCAAACTGATTTCTAGTATAATTCATAAAGTATATAAGTGACACACAAACATCAGACTTATGTCTCAAAAGAAACAGCCATGTATATCTTGAGTAATCATCTACAATTGTTAAGAAATATTTGTGTCCATCATATGTATTAGTTTTGTAAGGACCCCAAAGGTCTACATGAATCAATTCAAAACAACTATTACTTTTTATATTACTAGTTTGGAATGGTAATCTACACTGCTTAGCACATGAACAAACTACACAATCTCCTATTTGACTTCTAATATTAGTAAGATCAATAACAAACAATTTGTGTAATATTGAAGTAGATGTGTGTCCTAGTATTTTGTGCCAAAGACTCATATCTACTTTGATATTTGATACACCATTAGACTCTTGAGCAGCTAAGCTGCTAGGTCTTCTTGCATCTTTACTCAATAGCCAATATAACCCATTCTCTTCTTTACCAATCTCCTTTACCTTTCCAGTGAAGAGATCCTGCAAGACAAAAAAGTCAAGAAAGAAAGAAGTAAAACATTGTAGCTCTCTTGTTAGTTTTGAAACTGAAAGCAAATTGAACTTAAACTGTGGTACATACAACACATTAGAAACAATACTCTCATCATATATAACACTTAATTAACCCAGTGTGTGTAACTTGTGTTTCATCCCTATTAGGCAGTTGTACAGTTCTATGATTGCCTATTTTATTAATTGACAATTTACTTAGCAACTCTAAGTTTGAAGTCATATGATTAGTTGCTCCTGTATTTATAATCCAAGTAGGATTGTGGGATACTGTCATAGCCATTGAGTCCGCCATAATACCTGCAGTATTTGCAGTTGTGCTAGACACAAGATCATTTCTGACTTGAGGACTGTGTTGAGTTAGCAATTGCACTATGTGATTATATTGCTCTTGTGTGAAATGACTAGCATCAACATTACTTAGCTTGGACTGAATTTGATCCATGCTACCTGCACTTTGACTCTGACTATGCACATTTGTATTGGTACCATAGGTGAACCCTGGTTGTGACTTAGATGTACCTTTAACATGTGTTACATCATTTCTTGGGCTCTCTTTTTCAATCACATTGTAAAATGTACTCCCACCTTCATAAGGTTTTTTCTTCTTGTACTTGAACTCTATTGGATATCCCACTATTTTCCAACAATTTTCGTTGTTCTGTCCTCTTATTTTACATACCTCGCAATATAGATGAGAGTACCTTGTGAATTTTTTACCTCCACCTGTTTTACTGTACATGGAAACTTCATAGTTGCTCGAGTGTGCCATTGGGTTTGGACCCAACACTCCAGCTGTAACTGACACAATACTCTGGGTTTCATCACCCACTACCATGGCAGAAGCCTGATTGATTGAGGGTAATGGAGTCATGAGCAATATTTGACTTCTTGCTTGATTATAAGAGTCATTTACCCTCATCAAGAACTGAAACAGTTTCAACTTTTGTAGGTGTATTATGAATTCTTTCGACTTCTCACAATCACAGCCTGATGGTGGTACCAAGGCCTCAAATTCCTCCCAAAGTGTCTTGAGTTTGGAGAAATAGATAGATACAGAATTAGTGCCTTGAGTTAGTGTGGCTATTTCCTTATGCAAATTAAAAGTTCTTGAACCAGCTATCTTGGTGATCCTTTCTTGTAGATCTTGCCACACTGCTCTTGCAGTGGAAGCATACATTATGCCCCCAAGTAAATTCTTAGAAACAAAGTTTATCAACCAAGATTGCACAATGGCATCAACTTGTTCCCAATGATTCCACAGATTTTCACTATACACTTTTTTATTACACGAACCATCCATTATTCCCAGTTTATTTCTACCCAACAGAGCAATACACATAGATCGAAACCAGATTGCATAATTCTCCATACCTGTCAGTCGGAAGGAAATGATTTGATTTCCACTAACATCTTATGGTGATAGGAATAATGGGTGATTGTAGTCAATTCTTGAATGGGAACAACTCGATTTTCATTCATTATTGGTTCATCTTGAACTCTATCGTCTCCAGCCATTTTTCCAGAGATTTACTTAATTCTTTTACTTCTACACTTGAATGAATCAACACTTGATTAACAGAAGTAATCGGTACTAACTTTGAATTGAAATCAGCCTTCAGCAGAGTAAGATCTTCTGCTCTGATACCATGAACTTGTTAGTGAAATGAAGAGAAGAAGAAGAAGAAGAAGAAAGAGAGAATTCTCATTGATTATCATTCAAGTGTGTATCTACTAGTTTGTGTGCAGAAGTATATACAATGAGAGCTAAAAGGGAATCTTAGTGTAACTAACTTCTTGATTGAAAGTTATAACTAACCTAACCACTAAGATGACTTACTAACTAGCTTAGTGCTGTTATTATTTTGTCCTTCAATAGTTACAAGTTCATCGATAGCCTTGTTAGCAGATCGACAAATATTTCTAATATTATCATTACTTATTGAAACTTTATCATCTAATTTGATCCCTACTGATCGACAAATCTCTTGAAATTTATTAGCTGTATAAACATCATTTATGACATTTTTAAATTTTTTTTCCTTAACATCTGATGTAGATTTGTAAATGATTTGTCTGATTTGATTTGGGATGACAAAAACAAGAAAAGGTGACCAAAACTGAAATGTTTTTTAAACAAGTCATTTTTGTTGACGATTTCAAGAATGTGACTCTATATATAGGCACTTTTGTTACAAGAGGTTGACTGGTTGAGGCTTTGCATTTATAATAATATTTGTCATTTAATTTAATGTTCAATAAGTATATTAGGCCTGTTTATGAAAAATAAAAAACTAACCAATAATATTATGGGTAAACAACACAAATCCACTCGTTTAGAAGCAAATTATCTCTTTTCCCATGAGTTTACAATATTACTAATTCTATCATATTTTGCACAGTGAATACATGTATCTGGCGTATTTAGATACATATATCTCGGATACATATTAATTAAATATATATAATTAGTGTATTTGAAAGAATGTAACTGAAAGACATTAATTAAAGAAAAAATCATGTGTTTATAAACTTTAGAAAATTTCAAAAAATTAATTTTTTGTGTTTCTGATATGTTTATTCTACGTATCTGAATTGTTCTTCCATATATTTGATGTATAACTTTAATGATTAGATGTGTCTAATTTGTTCATTCTATGTATCCAAACTCTTCTTCTATGAATATGATATAATTTCTTTTACGTGTTTCGTACTTTGTACTATTTTGCTTTTGTTCACAATCGAGTGTTGGATCGAACGATGAGAAAATAGCCAAATACCCCCTTAATCTATTACCGAATTACCAACTACAAACTTATCCTTCACGAGAAACCTATTACCTCCCTGGACTATTTTAAAATATAATTATTTGCTCCTTGAATGCTGAGGTGGCCAAAGAAGGTGTAGTTAGAGAGTGAGAGACAACAAAAATAATTAAAAGTATTTATAAGTATTTCTTTTATTTCATTTTTTTTTGAATTTTTATGTTTACTTTTATTCTTATTTATTTTTCCATTTTTACCTTCTTCCTCTTCTTTCTTTTCCTTTTAACAGACCAATATCAGCTCACCTCCACCACCAGGCCTGCATCATCCATTTATCACTAAGCCAACTCTCATCTTTAAATCACATTTTTGTCACCGTAGCTTCACTTCTCACCGATTTGAAAGTTTGGCGGTAACTCAAAATTAAAATCGAAAGTCAAGAGGATTGAACTTTAGTGTAAAAATGGAGAAGAATTCATTGATAACAAACCCATTAACTTAGAAGAATTTAATTACAAAATCATTGGGTAACAATCTAATTAATGGAGAAAGCCCATTTATTGAAATGGTTGCAAGAATCCATCAAACTTCTTAGGTTAACATTGTTAAATTGAAATCAAGAATAGCCTCTCCGCTAGCCAACACCGATATCATCATTTCGGCTAACTAGTGTTGCTTACTAGTAATTTTTTAAAGCATTGTTTTAAGTTCAATACTAGTAGTGGAAGCAGAAGTGATTCCGACGATGGAGTTTGCCATTCTCTTAAAGCTTCAATAAAGATCATCGAGATTTTGTTGATATCAGACCTCCTCTAAAGGTCTAAGCATATGTAGTAGTCATGGAATGTATCCTATCTAAAAACACATTTTGTAAGGGAAAATGCATAAGTACCACCCCAACCTATGCCCGAAATCTCAGAGACACACTTATATTATACTAAGGTACTATTACCCCTCTGAACTTATTTTATAAATAATTTTCTACCCCTTTTCGGCCTACGTGACACTATCTTCTGGGCTCAACGCGTGTTGATAATTTTTTCAAGCTATCTAGTTGATAGTGTCAGCCGCTAGGTAGGCCGAAAAGGGGTAGAAAATTATTAATAAAATAAGTTTGGGGAGGGGGGTAATAGGACCTTAGTATAGTATAAACATTTCTTTGGGATTTCGGGCATATGTTGGGGGAGTACTTATGCATTTTCCCTTTTTTGAAAATAATAATTTGAAAAGCATTGTTGAAGATAAGGAAAAATAGGAATGGAAAATGAAAAAGAAAAGTAGAAAAGGAAAATATAAAAGGAAAAAGCATAATAGAGAATTATTTTTTTAGATAAAAAAACGTAATATTACCTGGCAGGGCGCGTGCAAATCACTACTTAGTGCGAATCTAGGTGTTCGATTTTAAGGGGATATATATTTCATTTTGAAAATGTCCAGGGGTAATAGGACCCCTGTAAAGTATAGGTGTGTAGTTGGTAATCTGGTTATAGGTTGAGGGATGATTTGACTATTTTCTCATCGAAAGATCACTCAACTGCATCATCATGGTAGTGATGGATATCGATTTGTACTTAACGATTTAATGTATCTGATCTATTCATTATGTCTATCTAAACTATTTTCTATGTATCTGATATGTTCATTATGTGTATCTAAACTGTTTTTCTATGTATATGATATCTAATCACAAAAATATCTACTTTTAGTGGCTATGAAATGACTTCCTTCTTCAGCTCCTCGGTGCTACTGTCGCCTTAATATTCTCCTATATGAGACTTGCTTAAGTTTTATGTGATGTATACATTAATTAGTTGGTTATATTTTACACAATTTCATTTGGTTCCAACATTGTTTGGAGCCTCAAAATCAACTTTAGAAAATGTCAAATCTTGTTGGCTAAAGTGGACAGTATTGAGAATTTGATACAAATGCTCAATTTCACAATTTCACAATTGATGTTCTCTCTACCGTTTTTCTCAGTTTTAGATATACCTTTATCATGGGTAAATTGAGAACCCTCCCTCAACTTTTCTCCGATCTTGCTGGCTTTTTTACTCGTACGACCATTGAAATCGGTGACGGCACTAGCCTTTTTGCTCGTGGAGGACGTGAGGGTGGGGGGAGGATAGATCTTGTTTCCTTAGGTGATTGGCAGAGTGGGACTGTTGATGAGAGAGAAAGAAACTGATGTTAATGGATTGATAATTAAATGTATAGATAATTAATTAATCCTAATTTTAAGGGTTATGTGTTTCTAATTGTATTTTTAAAATATATGATATAAAATATTAAAAGTGGTAATATATTTAATGGTTTAAAAGTAGAGGTAATATTAGAATATATGATAGTAATGTATGTCTAGTTAGATAGTTTTTCCTAATATTAATTAAAAGAGCATAATTTTAGGAAAAGTAAATCAGTCCAGATACACTATTTTTCATTACTACTAGATCAAATAAAATAATCTTAACAAAAAAGTTAAAATATAAAATTATAAACGTGAAGGAAAATCAATAAAACGAAGCAATACATAAGAGAAGATCACTGAAATTCCCACTTCTTTTTAACATGATGACATTTGGAGTGATTTTCAACCTATAAATATGGTTGTTGTTTCACCATTGTATGACACTGGAAGACATTTGAATAAGATTATCTATACATTCTACTCTCCATATCTCTTGTCTATATATCTTGTAATATATTATTCATATTTTACAACACATTATCAACACGAGACTCTAACTAATAGAGATTGAGTCTTAGTTTTTCTTCAGCTCATGTTTTGGTTGATCTCGTTGTGAGAATCAAGAAGGGAAAATGCTAACTACTGCAATCAAGAATATTCTATGCATAAAATCATGTATATATTTTCTAGAATTCTTTTATAATTTAGATATAAATTTCAATCTAACATTGATCAGGATTCAAAGGCATATACTTCTACTAGTTGAAATTCTCTCCGCTCCACAAAATTTCTTCAACGGAAGAAAGATATAAAATTTTGGTAGTATGAGTTTGAGTATTATTTTGATTTCGCTAATATTGAGGGTAAGACGGTGTATTCAAGACCTATCCAACCAAAAGGGTAAGACAACAGGTTAAAGTTCGGATGCACCGTAATAAAAAATGTTTGAAGGTAAGACGATATATTCAAGTTCGATCACACCAAGAGGACAAGACATCAAGAGTTCGAGTCCCATAGAATTATGGCCTAACGTGCCTTATATGAGTAAGACATTTAGTTGGAGTCTCAATGCACCATAATAATAACGAAATGATGACTAAGGCAAAAATAACATATTTTTGATGAAAAGTCATGAAATTCGTCTCATTGAATTTGCTCCATTCCCTAAAGTGAATGTGGTACCAGTACATGATAAGTTTGAATTCTGCTCAATTGCTTCATTCTATCGTATCAGAGCCCATTTGGATTGGCTTAAAAAGCAGCTTTTAAGTCAAAAATAAAAAGTCAAATTAAAATAATTTATAAATCAAAAAATAAAAAGTAGGGGAAGACCTACTTTTGATTTTTGACTTATTTTAAGTCATTTTTTACTTTGTCAAACACTTCCTAACTTATTTTAAATCATTTTTTCTACTTATTTTAAGTTTTTTTTTTTTTTGCCAAACACCTCTAGAAGTCAAAAACTGACTTAAAAGTAGGTTTGACCAACTTTTAAGCCAATCCAAACACACTCTCAGAATGTGGTAATAATAAGTCTGAAAGAAGACAAGTGATTGAATCTATGAATAAGGGCATGGAGGGACAAAATTAAAATAGTCATCATTGTGGTAATTAGTAAAGGAAGAACTCCTTGAGTTCTCCAAATAGTCCTTCAAAATGTGAAGATAATTTTTATCATCAAAATGGTATGAAAGGTCATTGGACACAAGGTTGTCGTGCGATCTAATTTAATAAGTTTATAAATTCTTCATCGAAAGAAAGGAAGATAAAGTGGTGGTACACTTAGACCTTTCAAAGTGATGTTAAGGTGTGTCATGGATCATGTGATAGTACACAAAATTAACTATGAGCTCCGAAAGATCTATTGTGTTATTATAGGAGGAATAATATTCGGGTTGTCGTAAGTCTAAAAAAAACTTTTTTCATTTCAGAGAAATTGCAAAGAAAAATTATTATATTGAGACTATACATTATGAGAAGATTTAATATCTTCAGCTTACAACAACCAAAGCTGGTTATAAATACTTATATAAAAGATTCCCCGCCTTTTAGCTTGTTTGTTGTATTCAAACATGGACATGATGATAGAGTCACATGCAAAAGTAAACTAGAAGTTTACTGGAAAAAAAATCAGGTGGCATGCTTGATTGGCCATTTTGATTCAAATGTTATGCAAAAGTAATTGAGAATTCATGTGGCTATATGTTGAAGAAATAAAAGATTCTTCAAAAATTCTCTTGTGTTGCTTGTTCTCATTATAAAATAATCATTGTAGCGACTAAGATTGAGATTGTATTCCCTGAAATTTAAGAACGTATAAAAAGGTGAATATGGACCCTTTCACCTGCCTTGTGGACCGTTTGCTATTATATGATAGTTACATTAATTATGGGATGGTCACATGTGCTTTGTTGTCAACTTACAAATTGATTTATTGGTTATGCAAATGTTAGAAGATTATTACATAACGAAAGTTATGAACGCGATTGAAGGTGATACACCAAAGGAGACCAGACAAAATATATTTCAGCAAATTTCATTCTAACACATGATCTTCCACAAAATAGTAAGATTGAAATTCAAAAGATCTGTTCAAGTGATAATCTTACAGTGTTATTCACTGAGGCATTGCCAGCATCATTTAAGAAGTTAAGATATAAGATTGGAATCCATTGTCTCCGAGATATTAAGTAAAGCTTTCATCAGGGGGAGTGAACTTAAGATTTAGTAGCCTAGTCCTAGTGTGACTCTAACTTTATAATAGTGAACACATCGGTTGCACATGTTCCTATTATCAATTTCCTTCATCTTGAACAAACTACACGCAATACTCTTTTCTTAACCATGGTTTTTGTCCCAATTGGATTTTTCTGATAAGATTTTTAATGAGGCAACACATTATCTATGGACATTCAAGAGGGAATGTTATGAATCCATTAAATTAATTGATTGACCATTTACTGAATACATGAACTTCTTACATTCATGTATGTATATTACCTAGGTTATATGAATCATTTTGGATAAAAATGTATCTATTTATTATGACATTTAACATGATAACCTTTGGAGTGATTTCTCAACCTAGATATAAGATTGTTCTTTCACCATTGTATGACACTGAAAGACATTTGAGTAAGATAATCTCTTCATTCTTGCTCTCCATATCTCTTGTCTATATTTCTTCTAGTATATTACTCATATTTTATAACAAATTATATAAATATTTTTACTTTTACTTCACTAGTTTGTTGGGAAGATTTGAGTTTCCTAAGTACTCAATGATGCTTGTTGACACCCAATTTTTGGCCTCCACTATTAAATTAATTTCCAAGCTTCTTAAATTTCAAAAAAATTGAAGTAATTATTTTGAAAAATCAAAAATACTTTTTGAAATCATTTTCAATGC
Organism: Solanum tuberosum; assembly: GCF_000226075.1. Taxonomy (NCBI): domain Eukaryota; kingdom Viridiplantae; phylum Streptophyta; class Magnoliopsida; order Solanales; family Solanaceae; genus Solanum; species Solanum tuberosum. The sequence continues at coordinate 329,244 of NW_006239359.1, forward strand.
AATTTTCCATTTTTTACTATAAAATATATCTCTATATACTTAGAATATATAGATTTATATAATTTTCAATTTTTGAATAAATATTTGGAAAATCATTTTTACCAAAAAATAGAGTTTTAATTAAGTACGCATCTTATTTCCTATAAAACTGTTTAGTTCACAATTTAACTTATAAGATCTTTCTTTTCGAAATAATTATTTTGTGTTGTTGAAAGTTAAGAAGCTTAATAGTTAATTAAATATGTAACTTATTTCACTTACGATTTATTTAGGATATGGTCAAAGGACCAAGTCCTTCAACTTTCAATTGAGTAATCAATTAGCTCAAATTTTGGCCCGAAGCCTCAAGCAAGCCAACCTTTAATCCGAAGACCCGACCCATTTTCATCTTAAAGTTCCCATACCTTTTTCGTTCTCCTTCATTCCAGCAGCACACACAACTCCAGCAACATTCACCCAGAAATTAAAGAGCGAACCTTATCCAAATTTGCTGCCTCAAATTTCCCCTTTTCTACTTTAATTCGTACAATCCGCGTGCTTAGCACGAGCCTAAAGACATGCGTCCATTCCAATTTCCTTTTTCTTTTCAATTTCGTTGCAAATTCGTACACTCTCCAGCTCATACACTTTATCCACTGCGAAAATTGGAGATTTCGGCCTCTCCCACATCGTTTCTCAAACGATTTTCAATTTGCAACAGTCCCACGTCGATATTTTGTCCATTTTTGGGTTTCTATATAAACTCACCTCATTCACTGTTCAGGGGGACGATTTTTGAGACCTGAGAGTACCCCTAAAAGGTTTGGGAATTCTCAGTTTAATAGTTTAAAATTTTGTGGTTGTTCAAATTGAAGAGGTGGAATTGGCTCCATCAAACTCGTCGTCCGGTTCGCTGCCCGAAAAGAGGTAAATTCTCTCTTAGTTTTGTTTAATTCCCATCTCTTCTATGTTTTCTATTTATATGTGCTTAGCTTTGTTTTAGTTTTCATGTGTTGGAATTTGGTTGATATTAAGTAGTTAATAAGGTTTCTTTCGTTCTTGTTGTTAATATTTTTATAGTCATAAATCTCCTTATCTTCTTTGGCGTTCTATTCATGTTTCTCATCTGAATCTATTCGTAGAGATTACTCTCTATCTTGATGTTATTCGTTACATTTGTTTCTATCATTATAAATTGTTTTACTCGAAAAATAAAAAAGAAAGGGACTTGTTTTGAAAAATTGACTTATGACTTGAAGAAAAATCAATTTTCCAAAATAGAGTCGCCACTTAATTTTTTAAGAAATTAAGAAAACTTACGGTTTTTCAAAAGTTTTAAACAGACAAAATCAATTGAAAGTAAAAGGGTTTGAGTTCAATGTACATTTCGAGAAGGTGTTAGGCCCTTGAAATGTCTGCTAACTTGCGGATGATTGACGATTGACTAGAATGACTTTTCAACTAACTTTTTTAAAAAAAATAAAAATAATTAAGTTTAGAAATAAAGATAGTTTTAAATTGCTACTTTTAAAGGAAAGACTTAGCATAATTTCTATTAGAACAAAATAATCATGCATAATTAAATATATAAATAAGTAAAATAATAGACACAAAAATAAAAATGGTTATCTTTGGGAACTTAATTAAATTAAACCATAGATCAACAAAGTTAGTTAATCAACAACAAATAAATTTAAGAGAGAAGGAAAATCAAATTTGGGCCTTTGGGCCCATTTGCTGCTTGGACCTGTTGAACATTTCCTTGGGCTTTTGGCCCATTTTCATTCTTATTTGTCATGATATACACCAAGTGTATATTTGATGCATACACCATGTATACCGCTGATGCCTGAACTTCCAGACCTGTAATTTTATTTTAACTATGTATTTCTGCATTTTCCACCTATATTTCTATGCTTTGAACCTGTATACTGTATTTTCCAACTGTATAGCAGTGTATACAACATGTATATCAGCCCCTTTTCAGACTTTCTAGACTTGAAAATTCAAATTCCAACCCCTGTATTGCTGTCAGCCCTGTATGTTTGATAATCTGTCTATGAAGAAGAATCGAGCCTTTATGGCTCTACCCGAGTATGCAAGAAAGAAGTCTACAGGGGACTTGGATGCAATTCACATGCCACAGAAACAAGAACAAAGAAGAGTTACTAAATAAAACAACTAACTTAAAATAAAGGGAAAGTGTATACAAAATGAACTAGCTGGCAGACTTCATTTATAAGTCATGAGGAAATTACCATGTTTGATTAACATTTTGATAAGACGGATGCAGATTCTAAGTCATGCTAATTAGCCATCTATGATATATAAAAATGGTGTCAATCTTATGCTATCATTAAAGGAGAAAACTAAACCTATTCATAATAAGTACTCATGCAGATATAATAAGAAATGCTAACAGAAAAGAACAAATTTGCATCCCATTTGCCACTTAAGGATATTTTAACTCTGTATTTGTAGTTAGGACCATTTTAAGGGAAAAATGTTGAAATATATCTAAGTGAAATATTTTGTAAACTTATTTATTTGTTTATTTTATTATTATTTTTTAAGTCGAGTAAAAGATGAATAATTTAGTTAAGTAATTAATTCAAAATGAGTGTCTTTCGGGGATTTGGATTTTTAAAACCTTAAGGTTAAATAATAGATATTGACAAGTAAACAAACACAATAAAACAAAGAGGGAAAGAGACTTGGGCACAAATCTAGTTTTCCTATCCGCGTGGGGCAGTATTTAGGCCCATTTTCGTTTTGGGCCTTTGGCCCATTCGAATCACCTGCACCTGTCCTAAACTAACATAAAAAGAAAATTATATTTTTTTATCTTTTGACCTTAGGCCCAATTCTTTCACCTGTCCTAAACTTCTAACAGAAACAATAATAATGACTAAATGGGATTAAACCCAATAAATAACAAAATACAAAGCTGAATTTGGGGCCTTTAGGCCCATTCTCCATCTTCGTATACACTAGGTGTATACAATCCTGTATTAGCTCCAAACACCTGTACGCGAACGTCAAGGACCTGTTCTTTGATTTTCAAGGCTGGCCGACTCGAAAAGAAGGAATTGGAGCCTTCATGGCTTTCTCGAAATGCAAGGTAAATGTGGTAGGAGCTCTTGTAGAACTCAGACAGATTTCACATGCAAGAAAAATGAAATATTAACACATAATTCAGCCAAAATGAACAGAGGAAAAGAACGATAAGACAAAAAAGAAGAAAATCAAATACACATGTAACGATTCCCACAAATGAGCATATAATTCCAACTAGAGGATATTATAAAGATTTAAAAGGATCCACAGGAAATCCCACAGATTATCACTAACAAGCATAAACTAGACAAGACTATGTAACACATTAAAAAAAGAAAACCAATGATACACAGTAACTGATTCCTAGATATAACAGAAAAGTAGGAATAATAAAACAAAGGTAGAGGGACCAAGGAGACGCTGTCAGTGAGCATATGGAAAATACGAATTGACCGAATGTTAAACGACGATTCTCAATCCATGGGGCTAAAATAAAGCAACAAAGGTGAAATAGTATATTTTCTAAGGGGCAAAAATCTCAAACTAACAACTTCTTAACAGAAAGCAACCAAACTAAGGTGAAATTTTTTTAGAGATAAATCCACACTTAAGTCACAAACACACACACATTTGCAAAGAATTTTATTTGCATACATTGACAAAAAATTTTATAGACAACACGGATTAGTTGATCATTAAGTAATATGTAACTACATGTGGTTCCAAATTTTAATTAGTAGGTGGGGGATTTTATACTACCCACTAATCATGTATGATAATGTGTACTTACCAGTGGAACAATGTATACAAAAACATAAAATTTGAAATTGGAATGTAAATAACAGTAAAACAAAATATCTGAAATGAATTGCTTAAAAAAGACATGATAGATAGGAAAGAATATTAGCATGACCAACCGTGAAAGCCATAAGTCACAACACACACGCATGAACACTACTGTAGACACATCGAAAGCAAATATACGATGCACATTAATTAATTCTAAGACTCCGACTTTATTATTTTTTGTTGAAAAGGAAATGACATTCACAGCAGTAAGGAAAAGGAACTTCATATACCAATAGACAGTGAGGGCATAAATATGAGTATTCGAGCAAATGGACTCGAGATGAAGGATAGCGAAATTACTTTAAGATAAGCACATAGAAACAGTGAAGTCATACATGAGATGAGCAATAGCATCACAGACAGACATGCTAGAAATTTCATCAACCTTGAACCCAAATGAGTTTTAGACTATCCTAAGCCGACCAAGACAGAAAATTAGCTATTCTCAGAACAAGAAGAAATCACATTGAAGACAAGGATATTATTCCAACAGTGTTTCACTATTTAACATAGTGCAGCCCACCATTCTCAATTCGAAAGAGATGAGGAAAGAGCGAAATAATAAAGGAGAATATACCTCTTTTGAAGCAGCGAACTCGGACGGGACGAGCAACGGCTTTCTCCACACAAACACAAACAACGAACAACAGATTCAAGCAAAATCTCGACCCAACTAAACTTAGAGGAAGCGCTGGCGACAGAAATAATAGAGGAACTTAGACTAGAATCAACTATCCTTCCTCCTTTCTTAGTCTATTTAGTATGTATTTGTTATCGTTCGTTACTGTGCTATCCTTTTTTTCGGATAAAATTTCCCAACTAAAAAATCTCCCTCCCTCTCCCCCAACAGTGAACAGGAACAAATATATATAGAAGGGAATCATTAGGGTTCCGAGTTTGGGAGGGAAGAGGCTGAAATCCGGATAGCAACAAGGACCAATTCAAAATTCAAACACCATAAATCACCAATTTAGGGAAACACCTTTTTATGAGGTTCTCGCCCCATTCCGAAAGAGGAAAGGGGAGAAAACGCGTGCCTACTGCAGGTACGAATTGGAAATAGACATCGAGGAAGCGGACAAGGAAGAGCAGAGTAATCTGCATTTTTCGCTGCTTTTCCGTCTATCTCTGTGTATTTTGACGGAATCTCAAGGCTGTGACAACGCTGTGAATGACTTGTTGTCATTTTGCTGCTGTCGTTTTGATATGGTGTGAACGATCTGCTTCTGTGATGCTATCGTGAAGACAATGTTGAAGGCTGCTGGACATCGCTGTCGTTTGTGGGTCTCTATGTGGACTGGGAATGGGTCGGGTTGAAGGGGAAATTAAGAGGTGGGCTGGGAAATTTAGAGATGGGTCGGCTGCTGGACAAAGGAAATGGGTTGGAAAATTGAGTGGGCTGCTGCTGTTAAGGTAACGTAATGTGTAGAATGGGCTGGAAATTTGCTTTTGGTCAAACTTTCTCTTGAAAATTAATCCAAGAAATGGACAAAGGGTGGCTATATTTGAATTTGAATAATAACCAAATGAATTGCAAACTTAGTCCATTTAACTTTAAAATTTTGCCAATTTGACTCAATTAGTGAATCTGACTAAAGATTAAATACAACGAATTAATATTAATTAATTAACGATCTTCTTAATTTTAACGAAATAAAATAATTAACTTAATTATAAAATAATTAAACTAACTGTCTTAAGAGTATAACTATAATTAAGACTAAATTATATTAATAAAATATTCAACTCATAAACATAAAAAATATTTCTGTGACGCATCTCAACTACTAAAAAAAACTAATTGAATATATGTACCTATATAAAGCACATTAATTATTTTAAAAATCACATAAATAAGTAAAATCATTTTAAAACTTGACAAAATATTTTGAGTTATTTCACAAAACCAATTATTTCAAATTGTTTGAAAATTAGGAAGCTCGAAAATTGATTCCTATCGTGGCGGGTCAAAATTGGGTGTCAACAAATATGACGTCGAATACATAGATTCACGAGAAATGAAAATAGATTAAGACGAGCAAAACAGTTTGAAAACTAAATAAAGTGCAGCCATGAAAACTTTAAAAAAATAAACGAGAAGAGTACCAATATTTTAAGTTAGAAAATAGTTTCGAATTACACATTAACCACACATACATATTTAGATCATATTCTCAAATAACCAGTTCTAAAAGATTACAACATGACAATACTCGAAATACTTCATGAACAAACCCAACAGTAAACAAACAACATTTTAACCTCATAAAACAAAATCAACAAATGCATTGATCCACTCACAATCTCCATAAAAATGTTTAAAGACGATTATCTCACATGAAGGACATACTTTATACATTAATCAACTAAGATGTCTCCATTCGAAACCAAACAAGCTTTCATCAGACTATCAGCAGTAAATCAAGAAGAACAGAGACAATCGAAAAAGAAGAAGAAAACAACAGGCCACTTCAGTTCGCAAAACGAAAACACCAATCAAAACGATTTAAAAATTAGAAAAGAGTTTCACCTTTTCCGGGGCAGCAAACGGGACTCAATGAGCAGAGACGAAGTTTCTTCCAACCACACAAGAGAGAGACTCCAACGGAAAACTTGAATAGCCCAAGCGAACAAACCATAATTTTATCGAACACTATCGTCCTAAACGTAAAATAACAACTCTTTCTTTAGTTTCTTTCTCACTGTCGCTCCATTCAATTTTTCCAACTTTGTTCTCCCCCAACCCTAACAATGGAGAAAGAGGAGGCATTTATAGAAGAAAACTAGGGTTTGGAATTTTGGGGGGAAACAAATGAAATCGGATAAGACAATGGACCAATTTGAAATTCAAACTCCCAATTTCTTTTGCAATTCAGGGGAGACACATTTTTTTTGAAATTTCAACCCATTTCGGAAGAGGAAAGGGATCGGTTCAATTGTCCTTAGGCGCAACGTGGAGCGATCTCACTGCCCCAAGGACGGTCCAGCGCTGCTACAACAGATGCTTTTTGCCGAAAATCACGGCTGGAACAGTACTATCGGAGAGGTACGCGAAGAAGATGACAGTAAAATTGGTACCGAGCACGCGTCTTGCTCACGCCGTGTATTTGCCATGTGGTTTCCGTCCCCTTGCAAACGTTAGCGTCGTTCGGAATTGTCGTTTGGTTGCTACTGTTTTCGCATTTTGCTAGGCGTTGTTGACGTCTCCTCGTATTGTGAAGACGCCGTGATATCGCTGTCCAATGTTTGGAATCGTCGTTTTCTGGGTCTCTTTTGTGAAGGAAAAAAAAAGTGGACGGGTCGGGTCGGGTCGGTTGATGGAGTTGGGTTGGGAAATTTGGAGTGGGCTGCGCTGAATTGGAAAAGAGAATAAGAGTTGGGAGAAATGGGCTATTGAAAGAAGTGAATGAGGATTGGGCCTGCTGAATTTGGTCAAATAAGCCCAAAATCCTGTCTTAGATGGGTTGAATGAAATTGATTAGGTTTTGAATTGAGGATTTGGCCAATGGATTGCAATTTTGGCCAATTAAATTTTATTACTTAGCCAAATTGAGTTACTTAGCAAATTTGGCTACAATTCAAATAAAGTGAATTAATTTACGAGCTTCTTAATTTTAACGGAATAAAATAATTAACTTAGGTATAAATTAATAACTCAAAATATAAGTATTAATTAATTAAACCATTTAACCAATTATTTAAGTGAAATTAAAATCTTTTTGAGGCAATTTTAGAATATTCATAGAATATACTAATTATATTCATAATTACATAAAACATATATATTATTTAAAAATTATAAAAAAAAAAGTGACAAAACCATTTAAAATAACTCAAAAAAAATATTTTGGATTTTATAAAGTCAATTATTTCAAATCGTTTGAAATTTAAGAAACTCAAAAATTAATATATCGGAAAGGGTCAAAATTGGGTGTCAACATAAATAAGAAGCATTTGAGTTATGTTTATGCATCTGATTTGCGAGAATATCAATTGGATTACTCAAGTATGTTATTGATTCGATTTCTTTATTTAAGGACGGCTAATTTCTTGTCGTTGTCGTTCTTCTCCTTCAAACTGCTTAGTTGAAGATTTTTGAATCTGTTTTGTTCATTTTTCTGCCTTCACTTGGTCATACTTTGGCCTACTTATAATGTTGTTTCAAGTTTGAGATATAGCAGCTCACCCTTTAGTTGGTTGCCGCTCGTTTTAAATATGATTCATATCTTGAGCATTCTATTGCCCTAGCAAGATGTAATCATGCTAAATGATTATTTAAGAGTTGTCAATTCTTTTTATGTTGTAGATAGTATTAGTTCTTTTCAAACTGTCAAAATATTACTTCTCTGTTTGCAGTTAATTATGGTGTTAATATTGTAGTTGCCTTCTCTTTAAGCTCATCAGTGATTTTTTTTTCAATTATCGCTATGTGAATAAATGTTATACATATGGCTGGTCTCTTCTAGGCATTAGCTTATTGTCACTTGATTTTGTTTCCCTTAAGTGATAAATTATTTTTCGATAGCGTCTCTTAGTATTTTTTTTTATGCATGTTTGTCTACTTAATAGAATGAGGCATTCACTGTAATATTAGCCACCTATCTTGTTTTTCCTAAATCACTTAAATGTCAAAGTTTTGGGGTTTATAGTCTTTCTAAGTGATAAACCATTAAAATGATATTTGTTTGTTTGTTTATTTATTTATTTATTTATTTGTCTTGTGTAGTTAAGCTTAATTCTTTTTCTTGGTTAAAATATGCAGTAGTTAAGCTTGACCATATATTAGTATATAATTAAGTTCTCCTTTTCAGTTTACATTTATTGTATTTTGAGAGGAGGTTTCTCTTTTGAACTTTTAATCTATTTTATTCCTTTTATCATATGGTATCAAAGTGTTGATTGTTGTTTAAATGGTCCTTATGACGTGATTGGATACTATGATTTCTTTATCCACTATGAGAAGTGCATCTTGGTTGTTAAATATTTTTAATTCTCATTGGCTTTTAGTTATAATTTTATTTTTCTTATGATTAATTCCAACATGTTAAGGCAGTAGCTCTTTGGCAATAATGGGTTTGTTGGGTAAATTGTGGTGAAGGACAATTTGTTGAATTGATTATCCTTGAGCTTTATATCTTAGTTTATTAAAGAATTTGTTCGTTTGCTAATCCTTTTTTTCCTCATTTCCTTTGCATGAACTCACCCGTTTGAGTTCATTCAGACTTTTCATTCCCTTGCATTCTCTTCTTTTCGAGTCAAACCTCCGTCAAGTTACGAAAGAGAAGCTGATATATTGGGTTGAGACCCAAAAAACCAGCAGCAACAGTAGCTCCAAAGAGCTAAACTGAGGAGCAAAAATTGGGTTAAAACCCATAATTAACAAAGCAGCAACAATAGCCTTGAAAAGGCTGAAAATTGATAATTTTTGGACTCTCAAAGGTCCAATTGAAACGGCAGGAGCAACATCAACTAGAAAGGCGAAATAAATTTCAGCATCCCCCTCGTTTTCCTTATTTCCCTTATTTTTGTCTTATCATTGCAATATTTTCTTTATTATATTTTATTGTGAAAGCTAACAACTGTAAGATCCTTTTCTTAACTTAGATGAATCATTTGGACGTTTTTTAATGACTTTTCTATTTCGTCATTTGTTTATTTAAGTATTTTAATTTTCAAAACCTCTTTTACGTTAGACAATCTAAACTTCAAGACTAACTTGAGAATTATTCATATTCTTTCATAGTTAGTATTTTACTTTCAAATCCACGCCTAAGCGATTATGTTGATTATTCGACTCAAAAACTTGACTCGGATAAATTGTTAAGTTAAAATTTTATTTTGGCACTTTAACATTTGAATTATTTCTTTATTTGGGATAATACGAATGTACAAGTATCAAAAGATTTCTCATTTTCAAAAATAAAATAAAATAAGATTTTTCAAGTAATTTAAGTTTTCTTTTAAAAACAGCCAAACTTTTAAATTCGTCGGTCAACGGCGCGTTAGTGGATTCTCTAAGATGCCTAAACCTTCCTTAGAAATAATTCCTTACCCGACTCTGGTTTTATTTAAAATGTTTTCTCTAAAAAAATTCCTTTCTAAATGGTTTCTTAATTTTAAGTGGCGACTTCCAAATTGTAATTTTTTCCAAAAATCAACAATAAATTTGTCAAAGTTGCGAAAATGGTTTCGAAATCGAATCGTAACAATGCTTTCTTAAAAAGGCTTGGAAGAAGAAAATTGATCATCTTTCATACTAGTTCTTATTCCAAGCATGGAAATTTCATTTGATATTGAATTGAAATGATGATACAGTTAATTATTTGGGAATTCAAAGTTTTATATTAAGCTTTTTGGGAGGTTTTAGCCCCTCAAGAATGGTGTCTGCAGCTCCTACAGCCATCTGCGTATTGTTTAATCCTTTTGCTATTTCAGGATCTTGAATTTGTGCGTTGGCTAACCCAGTTGCACAACTTGTGGCATTGTCGAGAGTCACCTTAAGATCATAATCTGATGTATCACTAGCATAGCCTTTATCCTTTTTAATAACCTTAAGATTCCCTTCCAATCCACTAGCCACTTCATCCCAATAAGTTTTGCAAAGAGCATAAGCCTCAATAGCTTGTGGACTGAGTTTTCCTCTCTTGTGTTTCGATAGATATGAATGTGTATTTTTTGATTGGTCCACTGCTGACTGAAGAATGGCAAGTGCAAATTCTAAGGGTTTTGATGTTGCTGCAGCTGCCATTACCTTAGGATTGCTTTTGAGGTAATTTATGCATGACGATTTGTCTTTCATACCTGAGCAAACTTTGTTAACAAGTGCTATCGCATTATTGGGTTTTGAAAGTGGAGCAGCAGTTGAATATAGAGGAGCTACTAAGAGGACAGAGCAGAACAGGGGAAATTGAAATTGGATCAATTTGCGCAAAGAGGCCATATTTGTAGCTAGATGCTTTGAGTCTTAACCATTTACTGTTTTCTTTTTATAGACGGCCCAACTAACAAGTCACCTCAAGAATCAACAAATTAAATTGAAATGTATATATGATTTAACCCTGGTTAAATCTAAAAAAGTCTATATTGTTTTTAATTAGAGACCTTGGTTTCTAGTTTTGGACATGAGTCATTTCTATTAGAGAGTATTTTGTTCGGTTTGAGTAACGTGTGAATGGGAAAAATGAGAATTACTAAGTGAAGGGAAAATGAAAAGTCATTTCTCCTCATTGGTAAATTAAAGAAAGGAAATTTTTTGTCTTTATATTAGAAAACACTTTATTTACCTCTTAAAGAATTGTAGAGTGTGTCGCTCGGCTTTGACTTTGACAAATAATTTGCTTAACGTTCGGAGTAGAGAGCAACCCAAGACTTGACTTTGACTTTGGCAAATGATTTGATTGACGTTCAGAATAGAGACCAAACGTACCCTAGGTCTTGACTCTTGAGCATAATTCACACCTCAAAAATTAATTCAAAGCGAAAAAAATTATCAAACCGTATAGGAAGACCACCCATCTCATTTACTACTAATATGAGACTTTTTTTTTTCATTTTTCAATAAAGATATGTTTAGATCCTATGAATAGTGCTTATATAAATACAATGAATCCCAATTTGATTGCCTAACTCCACCTTATTTCTCACAGTCATGTGTGGTGTCTGATTTTTTCTTGTAACATTCATGTGTTGTGTATTATTTATCATCCTTCAATTTTAGAGGCTTAAGTCATCGAAAGCCTCTTAAAGTTATCCGCATAATTCATTTAGACATCTCAACTAAGACTCTTACCTATTAGACACTTTAATATTAACAAATATTTAACTATTGAACATAAAATGACAACTAGCTTTAAAAATATTGTGCGTGTAATTCACACACATTATCTTGACAAAATCACGAATAGAATTACGATATGTGGCACATGGGCCCATGATTTTAGTTTTGAAAATAAAATAAAAAAATCAGCCTTTAATAATCTAGAAAATTAAATTGACTCCCCCCCCCTCCCCCATCTAACCTGTTGCCCTTTCTTCTTCATCTTCTTCCCTGTCACTCCGCCATCGTCAACCACCATCGATTCCTCCGGCGATAACAAAAAAGAAAATATCTCTCCCACCCCATACCGAATACACCCACCTAATTGTTGGGTTTTAAAGGTGTGAACAGGAAATGAAAGGTTGTGACTCTCCTGAAGAGTTGTGACTATGCCGAAGGGTTGTGAACTTTATGAACGGTTGTATCCTTTCTAAAGGGTTGTGACCGTTTGAAAGGTTATGCCTTTTCCAAAGTGTTGTGACCTTTCTGAAAGGTTGTCTTCTTTCCAAAGGGTTATGACCTTTACCCTTTGTTGGCTATAAATAGAGAGGTTTTCTCTCATTTTTCTGCATCGAATTCTTCCCTTCTTTTGCATACATTTCTTACAAAACAAAATCGATCGATCGTGTCTGTGTGTG
>NW_006239359.1:342025-342589 GCF_000226075.1 Solanum tuberosum
TTTATATAACTATGAGAAGAAGTAAATGAACAGATGTTGTCTCCTAACAATATTTGAACATGAGTTTAGTTTCTTGTTGAAATTAAATGTCTTCTTGAGGAAAATAGGAATATGATAGAAACTGGAAAAGAAGGAAAAAATTAGCAAGAAAAATGACTTGCAGGGAATCATTGCTGACAAATAGAATGTGATTCAATGAGGGTAATAATCAGGTTTTATCTTATTTCCCTTGATTTTTTTTTTCTATCCTTTATAATGTATGAGATTTATTTCATAAATGTTAGGATAGATGATCATTATGTGATGATCTCAGAATATATCTTTATTAATATTAATATGTATTCCGTTTAGAGGGAAAAAAAACTTTTGTAGTTTTCTACTCCATGTGAAATTTGATTGTGTTTGATTTTTGGAGACTAAAATCTTCTGGATTATTTTTTAGTCCTTTGGTTGAAGAATATAAGAACTTCACGAACAAATCAGATTGTGCATTGGTTTGAAGAATATAGAAACTTCACCAATTTGTTAAATACTCTGTTTGAATGAATATTCTGACTTGAAGAG
>NW_006239359.1:342793-343299 GCF_000226075.1 Solanum tuberosum
TGTCTGAATGTGAAACTGATTCGAAGAATATAAAAACTTCATCGTTAAACTAGAAACAAGTTGTATAAATATTGAATCTTTATTGTTAGTATTCTAAATACAAAGTGGTTTGTCTAGTTGTGACAAAAGGGGGGGAAAACACTAGTGACATAAAATTAGTGGTTTTTGTGCCTGCAATAGGTGTTTATATGGATTAAATTTCCAAAAGAAGGCTTTGTGTTGCCAATATGTATTTTGATGGTATACAATATGAAAGCATGGGAAAAAATATGTGGAAAATAATTTCAAATACTTGAAAAATATTTTTGAGAACATATTTAAAATGTGGGGGGTTCTTTACTTATGATAAAGACAAAATTAGACTTACTATCTAATTTAAATTTGAAAGTACAAGATATGAAATTTAATGACAATCTTGTATTATGTTAGACCCACAAAATTCTTCGAGTATATTTGATATTGTGGTCGTTGAGTCTCTCTTTACTAGTATATGATATGACTAGTAT
>NW_006239359.1:343598-343723 GCF_000226075.1 Solanum tuberosum
CACAAATGACAAGGTATTGACTCTAAAACAATGTCTGTATTTGAGAAGGTTATAAAAAAAAGTAAAGAACAAAATATCTGGGGGTAAAGGTTACCTCACAGAAGGTCTTTTCAAACTTAGTATTT
>NW_006239359.1:346736-380071 GCF_000226075.1 Solanum tuberosum
AATTCTTCTCTTCTTTTGCATACATTTCTTACAAAACAAAATCGATCGATCGTGTCTGTGTGTGTGATTCGTTGCTGTCATTTTGAGTTCGTTGAAATTATCGAAGTTTGAGGTACCGCTACTTCTTTAATGGTTAATCCATTTTATCTTGGGAGGAATTAATCTGCAACCTCGGGTACTTGAGGGGATTAAATTTCTTAATGACACACCGTGGGTTCTGTGGACTCGGATAGTTCTTTGTGTTTTTCTTTTCATCTTTTATTATTTCTGGTTTGCTAATCTGAATACAGGAGATAACACTAATCCTTTCCTCTTTCTTTTTCTTCCCGTGTTACTCGTTATATTCTATTCCTCCGGTGACTATTGAGATTTTAGTAAAAATAATCGACGTCGATAAATTATTTCGAAATCGACAACGAAGAGAAATCAAAAGTATATCAAAAGATTTTATATCATTTTTAATAAGTCTAATGAATGGTGATGGTTGCTCGATCGGAGTTACTGAAAAAAAAGATGCATAAATGTCGATCGACTTTTAACCCCAATTGTCGATTTCTTTTCTTGTTCTTGCAATTTCAATAGGCAGTTTGTTTACAAAAAATTGAAGAAAAAAAAAGAGCCAAAACAAAAGGTAGAGAAATCTGAAGTCTTTAAAATGGTGGGTTGAAGAAGAAGAGGACTTGTACATGGGTGTGGGGGTGGGGCTATTTTCTTTTATGAATTAAAATATTAATATTTAATTAAATTATTTTTTCATTATTTAGTCCATGTATGCCAAGTGTCAAGAAAGTATGTACAAATTTATTTTTTTAAAATAAAAAAAAAGCATTCACGCGCTAGCAGCAGTGAGATACACTTATTTTGCCATATCAATGTTTTATGTTTAATAGGTGCATGTGTTGAACAATTTAGGTGTTCAATAGGTAGTTCAGGTGTCCAAGTGAATTATGCAGACAACTTTAATGGGCTGCGGATGACTTAAGCCTATTTTAAATGATTATGATGTCTTAATATTTGATGGTAATAATATCACGCTTGTGTTTCATGATTGAATGATAATTTATATGTTTTTGTTAGGATTTTAAGGTGCGAATGAGAATTGAGAAAATGAATCTTTTAGATTGCACTAAAAAAAAAAACACCTTTTGAATTGCATTTTTCCATCTTGCTCTTTTATTGTCTATAAATTTCTAGGCCTTGCCTTGGAATTGAGACACCGGAACACTAAAATCGAATTCTCTCTCCTCTCAACTGTTCTGTGCATTTGCTTTCAAAACAAAATATCATAGAGTCGTGTGATTTGCTCAGCTATTTAAGTTTACGAATATCCTCTATAATTTTTTTGATGCCTTTTGAACTCTTTAATCAATTGGTTGTAGGAGTGATTCAACAAGTGTAACTTGATGTAGCCAAAGTGCTTATCAAGGCGAGTTGATTGCCTTATTGGTCACTCAATTTGTGGTAATTGACCATCAAGAATGACTTTATTTTGTCTTCAAAATTATCTTACTTCTCTAACTCAGAGCCGGTTTGACATTGTTGTTGGAAAGTCAAAAGTATATTTTTTTTTTGAAAAATCAGGTGTGTGGCAAACCATCAAAAGTGCTATAGAAGCATAAACAGTTTTTCTGCTGTTGGGATGAAGCGAAAAATTTATGCTTCTTAAAAAAAGCAGAAAATTATTTTTTTGAAGACTGAAATATCTCACATATTTACATATTTACTAATATATTTCTTATTAATTAATTAACATATTTCATAAGTTTTGTTAAGTTTCATTCAAGAATTTTATTTTTATATGATAAACTTTTTATTTTATTTATGTTTATATATTATTATTTATATTTTATATATTATTTTACGTATTATTAGAAATAAGCAATAATAATAATTTTAAATTTAATTTGCTTGATATTTTTAATTATATTTAAATCATCATGTTAACATTATATTGATATTTTATTTATTTAATTATCTATGTATAATATTGATTAATAATTTGAATATGTACATTTTAAATTAATTAAAATAAAAATTTAATTAAAGATATGTATTAGATATTTAAAATAGTTTCTCTCTATAAAATAATCTTAAAAACACATTGATACTTGTCCTTTTTCGTAATTTGACTCTTAAAAGTATTTTTTTTTATAAAGATAGTCAAACACCAATTGCTTATCAAAATTACTTTTAAAATGAATTAGCCAAACACACACTATTTTTTTTTAAAAAAAAAACACTTTTCAGAAAAACTATTTTTAAAAACTATTTCTAGAAATAAGCAGTTTTTAGCAGGCTCTCAATTCAATGATAAGCTGATTTTTTTATTTTTCAAAGAGAAGTGACAAATCTGATTTAAGAAAATAATCAAAAATACTAATTTAGAACATAGAATCATATTAAGAACACATCATCCCACTGATCAATATATTTTTTATTCCATAATTAAAAGAAGCTCAAGCGTTCAAATCATTCCATTTTAAGAGGATGAATCTTAAAATTAGAGTATTTATTAATTGTCGGTTAGAAAAAATTATTTTTAGGTGCTTGTCAGGACTTATTGAACTCTTCAAGAAATTGATTATAGGAATATTTTAGCAAATAACTTAATCTAGCCACAGTTTTTCTTCCGTTAATGACCACTCAGACTTTATCTTATAATTTACTTTAGAGGTAATCTTAATTAGCGGAATTTTGTATTTTTCAAAAAGAACTATTGAGGTGACGAAGTTTAATTTTTAAAAAATGGTCCAAATACTATTTTAGAACATGGATCAAATATAAATACAAGCCACCCTAAATTTGATGCACCGACCCATTCATCTTTTTTATTTCACTTTATTGATCAATTTAGCAGGATTTTGTATTTTTTGTAAAGATTATTAATGAAAAATGTCATTTTAAAAAAAAGAAAGTAAAACATCAATCTAAAATCTGAATCAAATTAAAACATAAGTCACCCTATTATCGATACACCGATCCATTTTAAGAGGATAAGTCTTGAAATTAAATTAGAGTGTTTATTGCTGGTCTGCAGGTAAAAGTTTTTTTTAATTACATGTCGGGACTTGTTAACTCTTTAAGCAATTGATTATAAGAGAAATTTAACAAATAATTTAGGCAAATCTAGCCAAAGTTTTTTTCTCCTATTGCTTGTCAAGGTGAGTTTTGCCTTAATAGTCATTCAATTAGTAGCAATTGACCATCAAGGATAACTTTAATTATTTTATTTTTAAAAAGTTTTATCCGACTTTTCTTAATTCATTTTAATTATCACCTTAGGTGAATTTTCTACTTTTCAAAGTGAATTAATAATGTGGCAAATTTGATTTCAAATTCTCTTTATTTTACAATTTAAAGCAAATACTATTCAAACCCCTGCTAGAAGCATGAAGTGGTAAGATGCCAAGCTAACATCTCTCATGATTTTTATATCAATATTTTAATTTATCAGATTTATTCTTCCATAATTTTCATATCAGAATATATATTGAGTTGTTTATGTTTTATTACCAAAATGGCGGAGAAAGTGACTTATTATTTGATACAACTAATCATTCTTGTTTTGGATCATTTTAAAGGCTATTCTAGTTTGATGCACCACAACACGTCTCGTGGATGCTTACCTATGCTACGAAACATGTGGCCCCGCTTCCATAGAAAAGTTTAAAGGTGACTTATTAAATTCATAGAGATAAGATTAAGCATTGGTGCTTATCTTACAATTGAAAGCAAGGCAAAACAAAATTGAATTTGTAATCGTCCAAATATTATCTTCCACAAAGAAAAAAGGGACTTACTATTTAGGACTATCAATTCCAAAATGGCAAAAAGAAAAAAAAGAATCATAATTCATGAAAACTATCAATTTTTTCTCCAATTCATATCATTTCTTCTCTAATGAGCAAATCATACTTAATAGTACTTATTAGCCTTTTGAAAAATATTTACTTTTCAAAGTGACTTTAAAAGAATTTTACACAATTTAAACTCTTTATTTTTATATTATACTTAATTAATATATAGTGGTAGGCTACCCTATAAATATTTCTCTAGTGTTGTTGAATTATCAGATATGGGGATCTCTTGGGTTTTCATAGTGTTTGGGTCATGGCTACTGGCATTAGCTTTTGTCTTAAAATTATTCAACCATCCGAAAAGGAAACTACCACCAGGTCCAAAGCCATGGCCAATTATTGGCAATTTGAACCTCCTTGGTTCACTCCCACATGTTTCTTTTCACCATCTTTCTAAAAAATATGGAGATTTAATGCTACTAAAATTCGGTTCGAAGCCTGTTTTGGTAGCATCATCTCCAGAAATGGCTAAAGAGATATTGAAAACACATGATACTATCTTTGCATCTCGTCCTGAATTAGCTGCTGGTAAATACACTAGTTATTACTACTCAGACATGACATGGGCACCTTACGGTGCATATTGGCGTCAAGCTAGAAAAATCTACCTAACCGAGATATTTAGTCCCAAGAGGCTTGATTCATTTGAATATATCCGTGTTGAGGAAGGGCAAACTTTAATTTCTGGTCTTTTTCCTCTCTCAGGAAAACCAGTTTTGCTTAAAGACCATTTACCTCGATTTACACTTCGCACTATAAGTAGGTTGGTTATGAGTGACAAATATTATAGTAGTCATGCTTCATCAATAATAACACTTGAAACATTACAACAGATGCTCGATGAGTGGTTTATTCTTGGTGGGGTGATTAATATTGGGGATTGGATACCTTGGCTTAGTTGGTTCGACTTGCAAGGATACGTAAAGCAAATGAAGACTTTAGGGAAAAATTTCAAAGAATTTTTCAAATATGTAATTGAAGATCACAAGGCAATAAAGACACAAATAGAAGAGGATTATGTTCCTAAGGACATGGTTGATACTTTGTTGCACCTTGCTGATGACCCTAATCTTGAAGTTAAGCTTACATCTGATAGGCTAATGGGATTAATGCATGTAAGTTTAATTATTTTCTTTACAACTACAATAACATTACATGACCATAAGTTGATGATACTTGATTTTCTTTTGCTATCAATGTTAGGATTTGATATCTGGTGGAACAGATACTTCAGCAGCAACAATAGAATGGGCATTTCAAGAACTTTTGAGGCGACCAAACATCATGGACAAGGCACACCAAGAACTTGACAGAGCCATTGGAAAAGAACGATGGGTAGAAGAAGAAGACTTCTCTAAGCTTCCTTATATAGATGCCATAATTAAAGAGACATTTAGACTTCACCCTTTATGTGCATTGCTTCCTCCTCATTACTCCATTGAGGATTGTAATGTTGCTGGTTATGACATACCAAAAGGGACAATTGTTTATGTAAACGCATGGTCTTTAGGAAGAAATCCAAAGTATTGGGATAGGGCAGAAGAGTTCATTCCAGAAAGATTCATAGAAAATAACATAGACATAAAAGGACAAAATTTTGCATTGTTGCCATTTGGTTCAGGAAGGAGGAGGTGCCCGGGGTATAACCTTGGTATGAAGGTTGTTCGAACAACAATGGCTAACTTGTTGCATGGATTCAATTGGAAATTAGCAGGAGATATGAGGCCAGAAGATATAAGCATGGAGGAGATTTATGGATTAACTACACACCCAAAAAAGCCTATATCTGTGATTATGGAACCTAGACTTCCCTTCCATCTTTATTAGAACTAGCTATAGTACTTTGTTTTGGTCTTGCCAATATAAGTTTTATGCTAGCATTAAGTTAAAATAAAATTCCACTTTTTGACGAAGCAACACTTCTTGTTCCATCCTAGAAAAATCTACTACATGCATAATAAACCCTTTTTTGGCAAGAAAGCAAAAGGGGTGGGAGCTCCTAGGAAGGATAAAAAAAAAAACCCTTTTTGCAAGCAAGGCAAAAAAATAATAGAGAAAAGGAAAAAATATTTATTTTATTTTCTTGAAAAAGTAATATTACATAACAGGGTGTGTACAAATCACTTTTTGATACATCCGTCCCAAATCCGATTGCTTGTCAAGGCGAGTTGATTGTTTTAATGGTCACTTGCTTCTTCTTTTATTGTTTTTTTAATTTAAAAATGGGGATAAGGAAAAGAAAAATGTGAGAGAGAATACAAAGTGAAAAATCCTTCGTTCCATTCGATTTTAAAAGGATGAGTCATGAAATTAGAATATTTAAAGATAGTCGGATGCTGGCTAATAATTATTAAATAATTCTTTAAGCAATTGATTGTTAGGAGAGATTTGGGATGGGTAATGTTAAATGGTCAAAAAATTTAAAAAGTCTATAATATTCTTTTTATTTTAAATTAAACTATTCTTTTTTTCATTTTTTAATTAAAAGGTATTAAAGTTAAAAGGGTAAAAATGTTCAAAAAGGTAAAATAACACAGTGTGAATTACGTTAGTTTACCATTTTCGCCAAATTCTAACAAAATTTAAAATAAATGTTATAACCATAGTTTCATTTAATTCTAATTCGTAGCAAACGCTTTGTCATTCGCCTCTCTCCCCAGAAATCTCGCTCGCCACTATCCAGACATCTCGTTCGCTACTCTCCCTCGCCTCTCTCACTTTATACAAACACAAATGTATAAATTGCGTTTGTGTTTGTATAAAGTGAGAGAAAAATGAATATACAAATACAAATACATATCTCTTCGTCCTATACACTTATAATTATACAATACAAATCTTCCCCTTCCCAGTTCTCTATTACCTTTCTCTCTTTTTCGCTTTATACAAACACAAATTATACAAAATACAAAGTATCTATCTGTATACAAAAATACAGTTACATATACATATACAAATTTATATTTAAATACATATAATACACATATACATATACGACTAAAAATCACAACAAAAAAAATATACTTATACAACTTATAGCCAAATCACTTTTTTTTTTGTATAATTTGTGTTTGTATAAAGCGATAGAGAGATTTGTATATATAAATCTATCTGTATACAAAAATACAGTTACATATACAGATTTATATTTAAATACATATAATACACATATGCATATACGACTGAAAATCACAACAAAATACATATACTTATACAACTTACAGCCAAGTCAGCTCCTTATTTGTATACAAATTCCAAATATATACTTATACAATTGGAATGAATACCGAAATATACAAATTAATAGGTCCATAACAAACATAAAATTTGTTATGGAGCGCAATTATGCAAACTATACCTATAACATACAAATATGTTTTTTATGTTTGCTAAACCTAAAATTTACTCAAAATTATTTGGGGACACAAAACAAATACCCCATAAAAGCAAAATAATTACAACATATATCCCTTTACATTCATACCGCACTAAATAATTACACTATATACCCCTACTAATTTCGCTTAACCGATACTAAATCAGTATCATATACTGTATTGGTATCATTAAGTTTGATAATTTTGCTTAATTAATACTAAATCAATATACTATATTGTATTAGTATCATTAAGACTGATAATTTCGCTTAACTGATACTAAATCAGTATATATATACTGCATTGGTATCATTAAAATATGTATACTGTACTTGTATCATTAAGGTTTCTTGTTCAGAAATTACTCATTAGTCAATGATACTATAAGAGTTTATATATATACTCTTATAGTATCATTGACTAATGAGTAATTTCTGAACAAGAAACCTTAATGATACAAGTACAGTATACATATACTGATTTAGTATCAAGTTAAGCGAAATTATCAGCCTTAATGATATCAATACAATATATGATACTGATTTAGTATCAGTTAAGCGAAAATTACCAACGTTAATGAATGGGGGGTATGGGCTTTAATTATTTATGAAAAAAATAAGTATTTCAGGAATTATTTTAAATTTGAGTATAAACTTGTAATTATTTTAAATTTTATGACCCATTTATGTAGTTTCCCCAAATTATTTTTGGGTGCTTATTGAACTCTTTAATCAATTGGCTGTAGGTAGGGGTGTACAAGTTAAACCGTAAAGTCAAACCGAATCGACGAACCAAATCAAATCGAAAAAAAACCGATTTGTGGTTTGGTTTGGTTGGTTTGATGGTTGAAAAAAAATACCGACCACTCTTGGTTTGGTTTGGTATTAAAAGAAAAAACGTCAAACCGAACCCAAACTAAACCGACATAATATGTATATATATATATAATATTTTATTTATAGATAAAAAATATTATTTATAATCTACTATGTTAATATATTTTTAGTTAGTTTATAGGTTTCAATGTTTATATATTTTATTTTAACTTTGGGTTGTAAAATTTGTAAATATTTTATTTTGTATTTAGATCCGAAGTTACAATTATATTGTTATAGTTTTTCAAATTCAAAGTTAACAATTTACTTTGTAAATATTTTGTTTTGTATTCAGTTTTCATGTAGCCTTTAATCTTATTAATTTAACATAATGAGCGTTGATATTTCAAAAAAAATATTTTGTACTCATGTGAATTTTACCGTCTTTTCAAAAATTTCTATTCATTTAACATTTTTTAAGTTTAGCTTATCACATATGTAAGTGAAACAACTCTTTAATCAATTGGCTGTAGGTAGGGGTGTACAAGTTAAACCGTAAAGTCAAACCGAATCGACGAACCAAATCAAATCGAAAAAAAACCGATTTGTGGTTTGGTTTGGTTGGTTTGATGGTTGAAAAAAAATACCGACCACTCTTGGTTTGGTTTGGTATTAAAAGAAAAAACGTCAAACCGAACCCAAACTAAACCGACATAATATGTATATATATATATAATATTTTATTTATAGATAAAAAATATTATTTATAATCTACTATGTTAATATATTTTTAGTTAGTTTATAGGTTTCAATGTTTATATATTTTATTTTAACTTTGGGTTGTAAAATTTGTAAATATTTTATTTTGTATTTAGATCCGAAGTTACAATTATATTGTTATAGTTTTTCAAATTCAAAGTTAACAATTTACTTTGTAAATATTTTGTTTTGTATTCAGTTTTCATGTAGCCTTTAATCTTATTAATTTAACATAATGAGCGTTGATATTTCAAAAAAAATATTTTGTACTCATGTGAATTTTACCGTCTTTTCAAAAATTTCTATTCATTTAACATTTTTTAAGTTTAGCTTATCACATATGTAAGTGAAACTATATTTGATCTCTTTTTCAAACACCGTATAGTTGTAAAACACCAAAAAAATTGAAAAAATGAAAAAAACCGAAAGAACCGATTAAAGCCGAAACCGAAAAAACCAACTTTATGTGGTTTGATTTGGTTTTTAGATTTAATAAATCGACATAATTGATTTAGATTTTTTTAAATGAAAAATCAAACCAAACCGATCTATGTACATCCCTAGCTGTAGGAGTGATTCAACAAGTAACTTGATTTAGCTAAAGTTATACTCTGGTGCTTGTCAAGGCGAGTTGAGTGCCTCAGTGGTACTCACTCAGTTTGTGGAAATTGACCATCAAGAATAATTTTATTTTATCTTTTAAAGTTATCTTACTTAGGGTGTGCATCGGTCGATTTGGTTCGATTTTATGTATTATCAATTTGATTTTTCGATTTTTGGTTTTTAAATATGCTAACCCAATAACAAATTAATAAGATATTTTTATCAATTTTCGGTTATCGATTTTTGATTGTTATCGGTTCGATTTACCCAATAAGAAAATGTCCATAAAATAATATACGCCTTCTCACTTCTCTAAATGCTTTGATATAGTGAAACAAGAAAGATAATGAAAAATTGCATCCATAAGAGCATATGTAGTACGAAAGCTACAATTACATGTCACCGCCAAAACATAGTATGAAATTTCTAATGTTAATCAAATTACAGACCTTTACAAACTTGCAAAAGCTATTACCTACCATTACAAACTAAAACTAAAATCAAATGGTCCAACAAGACTAAAACTAAAACTAAAATCAAATAGCTACAATTGCAAATCATTACTTTAGTCTTTAGGTTTTGAGTCAACAGTAAAGACCAAAGTGGCCTAGTGTGAAGTGGGTAGATTACTAATAATTTGATTAGTTATAGTGTCTAGTTATATATTAAATTATTAATATTTAATATTTAGAAAGGGTAAAGTAGCAAAATTATTACCATCTTATTGAGTTATTGGGTAAAAATCGAAACTGAACCAATAACCTAATAACTTTTTTTTATAAACTCATTAAAAACCCAATAATCCAATAACTATAATCCAATAACATGTTTTCAATTCAATTTATTGGTCGATTCAGTTTTTGCACACTCCTAATCTTACTTATCTTACTCAATTTAATGATAAATTGAATTTTGTATTCTTCAAGAGAAGGGACAGGTAATCTGATTATAGAAAATAGTCAAAAAATTAATAATAAAAAATTTAGAACATGGAATCAAATAAGAACACGACACCCTAAATTAACGTACCGATCAATACTTTTTTTTATTCAAAAACTAAAAGAAGTCTAGCATTCAAATCACTTCATTTTAAGAGGATGAGTCTTAAAATTAGAGTATTTATTTTTAAGGTGCTTGTCAGGACTTGTTGAACTCTTTAAGAAATTGATTGTAGAAAGATTTAGCAAGTAATTTAAACTAGCCTAAGTTTTTCTACCATTACATATCACGACAATCTGATTACTTTAATGACCTCTCATACTTTCTCTATTTACTTTAGAGGTGATCTTAATTAGCTAAATTTTGTATTTTTCAATAAGTAGTAGTGATGTGACAAATTTTAATTTTTAAAAATAGTATAAATACTATTTTAGAACTTGGATCAAATTAAAACACAAGCCACCCTAAATTTGATGCACCTACCCAATAATCTTTTTATTCCAAAAACTAAAGAATTTTAAGTGTTCATACCATTCCATTTTAAGAGGATAAGCTTGAAATCGAGAATTGACCTATTCATAGAGTGATCCTATGATCGATACAGGATATAGACTATCTCATTCTTTATTCTATTCTATTTCTGATTTTTTTTTAGAGTATTTGTAGTTCTGTTGTCTAAGTAAAAAATATGTTTGATGCTTGTCGGATATTGTTGAACTCTATAAGCAAACAGAGAAAATTATCAAAATGGTTCTTAGTGTATGGATAATGCTTTGTTTTGATCCTTAATGTATTTTATTTGATTGAAATAGTTCTTAGTACATAACAAATGTGTTCATTTTAATCCTTAATATATTTCACTTTGATTGAAATAGTTCTTAATGTATGACCAAAAGTGTTCATTTTGGTCTTTTTCCAAAAACTTAACAATTTTTTTTAAAAAAAGTGTTAAATTTCACTATAGATCCTACGTGGCTAACAAAATTTACCATCGTCGTCTTTTTGTTAGCTTCAAAGAAAGAACTCCATAAAATTTAACACAATTTCTCTAGTTTCTCCAACAAAATTTACTATTTTTTCTTTTCTAAAATATTATTCTACTGACGTAATACCCATTTCTAATTTAATCAAAAGAAAATAATAAATTTTGTTAGAGAAAGTAAAGAAAATAGTGTTAGATTTCATGGAATTTTTCTTTGGAGCTAACAAAGAAGACATCAATGGTGAATTTTGTTAGCCACGTGGATCCATAATTAAATTTAATATTTATTTTGATAAATCTGTAAAGTTTAGGATAAGGACCAAAATTGGCACCTTTTGTTACACATTAAAGATCATTTCAATCAAGTGAAATATATTAAGAATCAAAATGATCACATTTATTATATATTAATGATCATTTCAATCAAGTGAAATATATTAAAGACCAAAATAAAGCATTACCCACATATTAAAGACTATTTTGATCATTTTCTAAAAAAATTAGCAAGTAACTTAATCTAGCCAAAGTTGTTTTCCCATGCTTGTTAAGGCGAGTTGATTCTCTTAATGGTCACTCAATTTGTGGTAATAATTGGCCACGAAAATGACTTTATTATTTTTTTCCAAAAAATTAAGTTATCTTACTCCATCTAAAACCCAACTACACAACTTAACAAAAATCAAAACATTTAAAGATATGGAGGCATGTTTAAATGTCTAAGAAATATGGAGTTTCTATAAACTCCAAAAGTTAAACAAAAAAACTACCAAACATTTGCAGAAAACAACTCATAGAACCTTAAAGCCAATGTACCAAAACTCGACTAACGACAAGTCAAAGAATAAGGGGTACAACCCCGAAAACTAAAACATAACACCCTAATAGATAGTCTGAGTCCGAAAGAATGGACTAAACAAAAGAGAACCCATGACAACCTGGAAGAACTGGCTCACCCTTGAATTCAGTCTCGATCAGTGATCTCCTAAATGAGGTCTGTCAGTAGCCGCCTGAAGATGCCCTGTACTCAACAAAGAAAGAGCAAGTGTAGTATCAATACACAACCACAGTGTACTGGTAGGATCACGGGGCTACTCCCATAGTAAGCACACATATACAAAATACAGTTCAGTTATCATTTCAGAGAAACATACAACCTTCCATTATCAATGACAAGTAAACATAAGCATAAGAATCACAATAGTTCTCTCATGGAACCCATACCCAAACTGTTAGTGTGTCGAAACGTGACACCCGATCCAATGCATGTGTCAGAACGTGACACCTGATTCAATATGTGTGTCAAAATGTGACACTCGATCCAATATATGTGTTAGAATGTGACACCTTATCCAGTCAGCAAAACCACAAGCACAATCACACCCATAATGAACAATGCTCATAGTCATACAATCAAGAAATGGTTTCATGGCATGTAATTATACACATACATATACTCATTTGCATTAGATTCAATTTACATTCCTTATTTTCATACATGCATGCATACAACGAAGCAATTAACTGGCATATACCACACAACCAAGAAATCAAACCATCACCTACCTCGAAATCAAGCTTGAATCCTCCTAAGACACTTGAGCCTTCCCTTTCTGAATTCTTTCCGCTTGTTCTAGGTCTACAAACGATTAATACAATGCAAGGATCAATAATTAAGATCTAATTTACCCGGATTATAACAAACCCAATAACCCAAGACCAAACCCATGATCCTAAAGTGAAGCTAAGGATTTTCCCACCATTAGCTTCAGGCCAAAACCCTCCCCCAATGATAATTACCCAAGAATCTAAGTTTTATGGATCAAAAAATGGATTAGGGGAGTAAAATCCTTACCTTTAGCACCAAAAGTTATGGAAAACTGTCAAAAAATCACCCTATCAAGAAAAATGGATTGGGGTTTTTCTCGACTTAGGTCGTGACTGGCCCGCTATGGAGGCCCCCAACTCACCACAGCGACCTCGCCCTGGCGGCTTACACGGAGACAGAAGCTCGAAATTTGAGTTCCAAGCCCCCATTTCACCATACACCTTCAACCCTTAACGCTCAAAAACTACCCTTTCACTCCAAGATTAGTTTCGGGAGTTCTACTCGCCCGAATTCAATTCCAAAAAATCGTACGAGCTCCTTAACGTCTTAGCTATCCACTCATGTGATCAAAATTATAATTATATCCCCCGTTCATTACCTTATTTCCCTAGATCATACGTGACTCAAATTTCATCCAAATCTGGGTTAGGCTACAATTTTCCAAGTACTACAATAAAAAATAATTCTGGCCCAAATTTCTTCCCCATTGGCTATTCCATAATGACTGAAACAGGTCGTTACAATAGATACCAATTTACCCATCACTCGTCCCCGAGTGATAAACTAGGAAAAAGGGGCTAAAGTAAGATTCGAGTAGTACCTAAATCGTCAAACAACTGGGATACTTGTCTCGCATATCTTTCTCGATCTTTCAAGTAGCTTCCTCAACCGAACGATGCTTTCATTGAACTTTCACGGACATAATCTCCTTAGTCCTCAGCTTCCGGATATCACGATCAAGAATTGCAATCGATTCCTCCTTATACTGAAGGTCCTTATCTAACAACACTGAGTCCCATTTTATGATGTAATCTCTGTCCCCATGATACTTCTTCAACATGGACAAATGAAACACTAGATGAACTCCAGATAAGCTAGGGGGTAAGGCCAATCTATAAGCCACTAGACCTACACAATAAAAAATCTCAAATGGTCTAATGTATCGAGGACTAAGCTTGCCCGTCTTACCGAATCTCATTACCCCCTTTATGGGTGAAATCTTTAGAAGAACTTGTTCACCAGCCTGAAATGTCATGTCTCTTACCTTATGGTCCGCATATTGTTTCTGTCTACTTTGTGCTGCTAGAAGTTTAGCTTGAATGCCTCTTACCTTATCCTGAACATGTTTCACCAAATCAACCCCTAAAGGTTTTATATCTCTAGCCTCAAACCACCCTATGGGTGATCTACATCCCCTCCCATAAAGTGCCTCGAACGGTGCCATGTCAATGCTGGAGTGGTAACTATTATTACAGGAAAACTCACACAACGGTAGGAACTTATCCCAATGGCCTCCAAAGTTCACACATGCCTTCAACATGTCCTCAAATACCTAGATAGTCCTCTCTGACTGCCCATCCATTTGTGGATGGAAAGTTATACTAAAAGTGAGTTGAGTGCCCAACTCATCATGCAATTTTATCCAAAACTTGGATGTGAACTGGGTACCACGGTCTGAGATGATAGAAATGGGAACCCCGTCCAACCTGATGAGTCCACAAATTGGACTCATTTAGGGCTATATTTTGATGAAATTAGTGTCCTCAAATGCATGTTTTATCCCGATATCTGATGAAAACCTTTAAGTTTCAGGTATTTGAAGTTTGAGGCAAAGCATGGATACTACTTGGCAAAAAGGAGCAAAAAGAAGTCGAAAGAACGAAGAAACGGAGGTCTGCGAATCGCCGAACACATTTGGCGAATCGCCAACAGATCGCATATTCACCTTTTATTCCAGTGTGCTGAGCCCTGAAGAAAAGGAGAAAATCAGCGATAAAAAGGAGTAGTCGGTGTATCGCCGAACGACTCCGCGAAGTAATGCTACACTGCCCAATTACCCAGGATACAAAGATGCTGAAGGCAACTGACGAAAGGCGACGAAGTAGACCAAAGGGTGGATTGCCGAATGCATCGACGATTCTCACTAACGTCGCCGAAAGAGCCCTCAGAGCACATTTTCTGAAAACTATAAATACTAGTTCCGTTTTTATTTTTAGTAGAGATTGTTACATCATTTTACCTAGTTTTTAGATTGAAAAGCTGAGAGAGAGTTTTGCAAATATTCTCTAAGTTTTGGAGAAGGTTTTGAAACTTGAAGAAGAAGAGAGTTTCATCTTCAATTTGGAAGCGGGTCTCTTGGATTCTTCACTCTTTGCCTAAATTGAGACTTAAATCTTCATACCCATTTGATTTCAACATCATTGAAGGTATAAATTTCTATTTCTTGATGTGTGGCTAAAAAAACCCCATTCTTGGGGTGTGATTTAGCAAATATGTGTTGAGATTATTGTTGGGTTTTGCTTGCTGATAGGTTAGATGTATTTTAATGGTGATTTCACCTAGCGATTGTGGTTTAATTTAATGGATTTGTAGTTGCAAATACAAAACCACCCAATGTGTTTTCGGCTTGCTCGAAAGAGAGGTCGCGAAACTAAGATCGCTAGACTGATGGCCTAAGGAGTGGATTGACATGAGGTCCAGCCCGAGAGGGTGAGCCCTAGTCCCATATTCATAGTAGTATTGACATTTAATTATTCTTCAGATTTATTCTATATAAATAAACATAAATTAAAGGTCACAAATCATAGAGATAAGATTACGCATTGAAAGTAAGGCAAGCCAAAGTTGAAAGTGTAATCGTCCAAAAATTATTTTCCGCAAAGAAAAAAGGGATTTACGTACAATTTAGGATTATCAATTCCAAAATGGAAAAAATAAAATAAAATCATAATATATGAAAACCATAAAAAATTTCTTCAATTCTTAAATAGTCTTTTCTCTAATGAGTAAATCATAGTTAACACTTAATAGCCTAAACAAATGCTTACTTTCCAAAGTGACATAAAACAGTTGTGCACAAATTAAACTCTATATTGACAAATTAATTTCTTAGCTCTTTTCTCAAAATGAATTTGTGAATCAATGCACATTTATTAAGAAAAATATTTAAGGACATAATTTAAGTCATATTTTTTACTTGCTCTTTCTGAAATCATAAATATAACTTTGTAAGTAATGCAATTTATCTTCTAGAAAAATACTCTCCCCATCTCAAATTAGCTAATCATTTTCCTTTTTATACGCATATTCAGAAAACATAAATAAGAAGATAATTTTACTAATTCACCCCTTAAAAAACTCATTGAAAATTTTACAAACAAATGTGAACACTTTTAAAAAGAATTAGTTGTAAAGAACAACTATTTTTAGTAAGATGATCAACTAATATAAGACATATGAAATATAAATTGAGTTTATATGCAATATAGGGAGTAATAATATATGGTGGCAGAATTGTCCTATAAATATTTCTGAAGCATTCTTGAATTATTACATCTATTCAACTTCAGTCACTTATTATCAAAGATGGAGATCTCTTGGGTTTTCATAGTGTTTGGCTCATGGCTACTGGCATTAGCTTTTTTATTAAAATTATTCAACCATCCGAAAAGGAAAGTACCACCAGGTCCAAAGCCATGGCCAATTATTGGCAATTTGAACCTCCTTGGTTCACTCCCACATGTGTCTTTTCACCATCTTTCTCAAAAATATGGAGATTTAATGCTACTAAAATTCGGTTCGAAGCCTGTTTTGGTAGCATCATCTCCAGAAATGGCTAAAGAGATATTGAAAACACATGATGCTATCTTTGCATCTCGTCCCGCATTAGCTGCTGGTAAGTACACTAGTTTTAACTACTCAGACATGGCATGGGCACCTTACGGTGCACACTGGCGTCAGGCTAGAAAAATCTTCATGACCCACATATTTAGTTCCAGGAGGCTTGATTCATTTGAGTATATTCGTGTTGAGGAAGGGCGAACTTTAATTTCTCGTCTTTTTCCTCTCTCAGGAAAACCAATTTTGCTTAGAGACCATTTACGTCGATTTACACTTCGCACTATAAGTAGGTTGGTTATGAGTGACAAATATTATAGTAGTCATGCTTCATCAATAATAACACTTGAAACATTACAACAGATGCTCGATGAGTGGTTTATTCTTGGTGGGGTGATTAATATTGGGGATTGGGTACCTTGGCTTAGTTGGTTCGACTTGCAAGGATACGTAAAGCGAATGAAGGCGTTAGGAAAGAATATGACGGAATTTTACAAATATGTAATTGAAGATCACAAGGCAATAAAGAGGCAAATAGAGAAGGAATGTGTTCCTAAGGACATGGTTGATTCTTTGTTGCACCTTGCTGATGACCCTAATCTTGAAGTTAAGCTTACTTCCGATAGTCTGATGGGATTAATACATGTAAGTTTACTTAATTTCTCTACAACTTTTCATGACAATAGATATATAGATAGATTGATTATTTTCTTAAATTTGCTACCTTTGTCCTTAAAATAACAGATCATAGTTTAAGGGCATTGTATGCCTTTTTCCATTAAAATAAGTCGGAGTAATATATAAATATGCCATTTAACTTGCTTCAACTGATATCTATGCCTCCTAACTTTGAGTGTGCACAAGTAAACACTTAAACTTGTATAAAATTGAACAAAACTAGGCATATTCATCCTACATGACAATTTTGTGTCCTATGTGGCGTCCTACATGTATTATGCCACGTAAGATGCGCAATGGCAGATCCAGGATTTAGAGTCCGTGGGTGCCAAATAGACTTATCGATTAAATTAATTTTATATTTGATTAAATTATTCGTCTTTTCGATATATATCATAAATCAATCAATAAAATATAAATAATAAGATATTACACTTTTATTGAGTATTTAATCAAATAAAAGAAAAGTCAAAGGAGTAATAATGTAATTAAAGTCAATAGCAATTACAAAAAAAAATAAAAAAAATTGTGCGAGCTGTTTTTCCTTAAAAGCAACAAATTTCTCAAAACAATAGGTACAAATAGGATTCGAACTCGCAACATCAGCCTTCTAAAGTTTCCCTCCTACCGTGGCACCACAAGCCAATTTTGTTCTCTGGGTGACACACTTTATATTTATATAAATATTATATATATATACCTATGTATATATAGAGTTTCCGTCGAAGTTCGAGGGTGGCGTGACACCCCACACCTCTTCATAGATCCGCCCTTGAATTGCGTGTTTCTACTATATATATTATTAATTATATCAATGAGAGGACAAACTTATATTCTCTCAAGTACTCCCATCAACACAAATTTGTAGTTGATACTTGATTTTTTTCAATACCAATATATACCAGGATTTGATAGCTGGTGGAACAGATACTTCAGCAGCAACAATAGAATGGGCATTTCAAGAACTTTTGAGGAGACCAAACATCATCGACAAGGCACACCACGAACTTGACAGAGCCATTGGAAGAGAAGGATGGGTAGAAGAAGAAGACTTCTCTAAGCTACCTTATATAGATGCCATAATCAAAGAGACATTAAGACTTCACCCTTTAGGTGCATTGCTTCCTCCTCGTTACTCCATTGAGGATTGTAATGTTGCTGGTTATGACATACCAAAAGGGACAACTGTTTTTGTAAACGCATGGTCTTTAGGAAGAAATCCAAAGTATTGGGATAGGGCAGAAGATTTCATTCCTGAAAGATTCATAGAAAATAACATAGACATAAAAGGACAAAATTTCGCATTGTTGCCATTTGGTTCAGGAAGGAGAAAGTGCCCGGGGTATAGCCTAGGTATGAAGGTTGTTCGAACAACAATGGCTAACTTGTTGCATGGATTCAATTGGAAATTAGCAGGAGATATGAAGGCAGAAGATATAAGCATGGAGGAGATTTATGGATTGACTACACACCCAAATAAGCCTATATCTGTGATTATCGAACCTAGACTTCCCTTCCATCTTTATTAGAACTAGCTATAGTACTTTGTTTTGGTCTTGTCAATATAAGTTTTATGCTAGCATTAAGTTAAAATAAAAAACTGCTGCATGTATAATATAATCTCTTTTTGAAAGCAAGACAAGAAAATAATAGAAAAAAGGAAAAATATTTATTTTATTTTCTTAAAAAAGTAATAGTAGTTGTTTTAAATGCTGGCTAATAACGTGACAAGTTTCATTTTTAAAAATAATTAAGTACTATCTTAGAATGCGGATCAATTAAAATTGACTCACAGGCCCATTCCTTTTTTAATTTCGAAAAAAATTAGAAACTCAAGAGCGTCCATATCAGTCCATTTTAAGAGGACTCTTTAATCAGTTGGTTGTAACTTGATTTAACCAAAGTTATACTCTGGTGCTTGTCAAGGCGAGTTGATTGCCACAGTGGTACTCACTCAGTTTGTGGTTATTGACCATCATGAATAATTTTATTTTATCTTTCAAACTTATCTTACTATCTTACTCAATTTAATGATAAACTGAATTTTGTATTCTCGAAGAAGTGACAAGTAATCTGATTTAAGAAAATAGTCACAAAAAAAAAAAGTTATACAAAGTTAGAACATGGCATAAAATCAAGAACACGACACCCTAAATTAACTGTCACTATCCGAGCCTATCCTGGACGTGGCCGGCACTTGAGAACCATTGCTGGTCCCCAAGCAAACTCTCATATTGGCTGATTACAAGCGAAAAACTTACTCAAGCAAAAATGGGAACTCCAAATGTCAAAATATAAACTTTAAAAACTCAATTTGAACTTGACTCCAATAAATGTCTGAAAGTAATTAACAAGTCATTGTAAACTGCCTCATGACCTCAAAAGAAATAATGAGAGACTCCTTGACTTTTAAACTATCTATGAAGCCTCTAAGTATTACGATAGATGTCGGGACAAGACCCACGACAACTGAACCAAAAGCTGGAAATAAGTGTGAAGCTCTCCGGAAAGCAAGGAGGCTCACCAAAACTAGCTGGAGTGCAAATGGTATCAACGAAGCGCCTGTTGATGAACCTGAAGACCTGTATCTGCATCATAAAAAGATGCAGGTCGAATGATGTCAGTACATTTGAAGTGAGTAACTGTTAAGCTCAAGATCCTCAAGAATGAGGTGAAGTATGAGAAACATACAGGAGGAAGAGAGAAAGATGAAAATATCTCATTGAACTAAAGAGTATAGAGAGAAGAAAAGTTAGTAGCCGTTTGGAGTACATTGAAGATATTTATAGTTAACTAATCTAACTACCTAATTACATGGGCCATCTTAGTTTATTGGGCCTACAGTTTACATTGGGCCTTATGCTTTCATTCTATCTAAAAGCCCCCCTCAAGCTAGGAGTGGTAAACAGATTAAACATTCCTAGCTTGGTCATGAGAACTTCATGTTGTAGTCTACTTAATCCTTTTGTAAGAATATCCGCTGGTTGATCTTTGGTTGATATATACTCTGTTCTGGCTAGCCCTTTCTGAAATTTTTTCTCTTATGAAATGACAATCAATGTCAATATGTTTGGTTCTTTCATGGAACACTGGATTGGCAGCAATTTGAATCGCTGACTTGCTATCACTGTAAATGCATACTGGTAGTTGTAGTTGTACTCCAAGATCCTTCATTAATCCCGTTAACCAAGTTAGTTCAGACACTGTAGTTGCCATGCTTCTGTATTCAGCCTCTGTTGAGCTTCTTGAAATTGTATTTTGCTTCTTTGACTTCCATGAGATGAGTGAATCACCTAGTTTTTATAATGAATCCTGTAACTGATCTTCTTGTGAAGGAGCACAACGCCCAGTCAACATCACAAAATGCTGAAATTGTGTCTTTCTTGTTACTAGACATGAGAATTCCTAGGCCAGGTTGTTGTTTGATATACCTGACTATTCTGAGAGCTGCTTCCATGTGTGATCTTTTTGGTTGCTGTAGAAACTGGCTAAGTGCTTGCACACTATATGCTATGTCAGGTCTTGTTACAGTTAAATACAACAATTTTCCAATTAATCTCTGATAACTTGCCTGATCCTCTATCACCTCATCTAGTGCTTCAGTACTTGATTCTTCTGTCTTCTTCTTCAAGTGTTGATCATATTCTTTAGTCGTCAGTTTGGTGTTATTGTCCATATGTGTATTGGCTGGCCTTGCACCACTGAGTCCCGTTTCTGAGATCAATTCCAATGCATACTTTCTTTGATGCATTACTATTCCTGATTCAGCTCTTGCGAACTCTATTCCTAAAAAGTACTTTAGTTCACCCAAATCCTTCATTTTGAAAGCTGAATGTAAAGCCAATTTTGTTTCTTTGATCAGTTGTAAGTTGTTTCCGGTGATAAGCATATCATCTACATAAACCAACACAGCTGTGAATCCCTTTTCTGTCTTCTTGGTATATAAAGAATGGTCATATTGGCTCTGCACAAAGTTGAACCTCAGTAGTGCTTCTGCTAACTTTGCATTCCACTGTCGTGGTGCTTGTTTCAATCCATATAAGGATTTCTTAAGTCTGCATACTTGTCTCAATCCCCCCCTGACTTTGAAATCCTTGTGGCAAGTCCATGTATATTTCATCATGTAGGTCACCTTGAAGGAAGGCATTGTATACATCCATTTGATGTATGTGCCATTTTCTAGCGGCAACAATAACCAATATGGATCTGACCATTACCATTTTTACTACTGGACTGAATGTCTCTTGATAATCTATTCCTTCTTGTTGACTGTAGCCTTTTGCTACAAGTCTGGCCTTGTATCTTTCTATCTCCCCATTAGCTTTGTACTTGATTTTGTAAACCCATTTGCAGCCAATTGAGGTCTTGCCATGTGGTAATGGTACTATGTCCCATGTGTTGTTTTGTTGTAATGCATCTACTTCAACTTTCATGGCTTCAACCCATTGCTTGTCTTTAATAGCTTCTGCATACGTAGAGGGTTCAGTAACACTAGACATAGCAGATATGAATGCAACATACTTAGGATGAACATGATCATAAGATATATAATTTGATAGTGCATGAGGTGCATTATTATCAATAGTTAGAGAGACAACTCCTTCATCCAACATGGTGGATGAAT
Organism: Solanum tuberosum; assembly: GCF_000226075.1. Classification (NCBI taxonomy): domain Eukaryota; kingdom Viridiplantae; phylum Streptophyta; class Magnoliopsida; order Solanales; family Solanaceae; genus Solanum; species Solanum tuberosum. The sequence continues at coordinate 368,814 of NW_006239359.1, forward strand.
CCCTCTGGTTGACTTCCTTGTTGGCTGAGCTGCAGATTTTTGTTGTAGTTGAGATATCGGTTGACTCACAGATTCAGCTATAGGCTGCACCATATGTGGTACTGCTGCAACATCAGTAGGTCTTGAAGTATCATTGTTTGAACTTGTGAGCTGTTGCAAACTTGTAGAATGATTAATAGTAATAGGCAATAGAGGATCATTATCATGATAAAGTTCAGGTTGAGGAAATAGAGTATGCAAACCTGAAGTAGCATTTGCAAAAGGAAAGATATTTTCTTTAAATTTCACATCCCTGCTGACAAAAAAACATTTTGTGGATATATCATATAAGATATAGCCTTTTTGAGTCTCGGAATACCCCATGTGTACAGCCTGTTTAGATTGAGATTGTAGCTTGTCTGTTTCATTTAAAACTTTAGCAAAACACAAACAACCTAGAATTCTTGGGTGCATAAGTGATGGTTTCCTGTTGTGTAACTTTTCAAAATGAGAATAATCATTTATAACATGTGAAGGCAACCTGTTTATGATGTAAACAGCTGCTTTTACACATTGTCCCCAAAATATGATGGGAACATGGGCTTGAAACCTTATTGCCCTAGTCACCTCAAGGATATGTCTTTGCTTTCTCTCAACAACTCCATTTTGTTGAGGTGTATAGGGGCAAGATTTTTGATGAATTATACCTAAGTTAGTAAATAAATCATGACATATAGAATTTACAAATTTTGTTCCGTTATCTGTTCTAACAGTCTTAACAGTTGCATCATATTGAGTTTTAACATGCATCAAGAAGTTCTTAATATGCAAGAAAACATCAGATTTTTGCTTTAATAGGAATATCCAGGTAAACCTTGAGAAATCATCCAAAACAGTTAAAAACGACTTACAACCGTCATTAGTAGCAGTCCTATAAGGACCCCAGACATCCATATGAATTAGCTCAAACGACCTACTAGTAGTAGACGAGCTTAATGGAAATGGTAATCTAACTTGCTTAGCACAAGGGCATACAGTGCATTTATTTAAGGACTCTACTATATTGGACTTACTAGCTGAAACTATTTTAGTGAGAGTACTAGCAGACACATGACCCATTCTTTTGTGCCACAGACCAATATCTTCTGTAGTAGTTGCATTCACAGTTGTTAGTCCACATTTAGCTGCTTGAGCTTTAGGGATACTGAGTCCTGCTATGTAGTAAAGACCTCCCACTTCTTTACCAATCTCCTTCACCTTCCCAGTGAAGAGATCCTGAAAAATACAGAAATCGGGATAAAATTTCACAGAACAATTTAGTTGTCTCGTAATCTTGGATACTGACAATAGGCTAAACTTAAATTGAGGAATATAAAACACATTATGAATACTATTGCTAGATGATAGCCTGCTGGAACCTATACGAGATACTTTGGTTTGTTCACCATTTGGTAAGACAACATTTTTTGAATTTGTAGGCAGTGCAAGTGTGTTAGCGTCCAGCATAGACAAATTAGAAGTCATATGATTTGTAGCCCCTGAGTCAATAATCCAATTAGGTGGACTATTTGTGACTAGCAAAGCACTACAAGTACCAGTCATATTTGCTGAGTGTGTAGTATTCATGTGGCTTTGTTCCTGCATCTGATTCACCTGATTCTTGTCTAGCATATGGCATATGTTCTCATATTGAGACTGCGTAAACCTAGGTCCATCATCCACCCTGTATTGTCCTGGAAAGGGAACTTCCTGTTGTGAATTTGCAACAACATTAGGAGCAGAAGCTGTAGCTGGACCATAATAGTTGTGCATTTGGTTCTGAAGTGGAAACTGAGTTGATTGATGCCAGTCCTGAACTACAGCATTGTGTGCTGCATTATAAGCAGAAGGACCTCATCCTCTTTTGTATTTAAACTTGTTAGTGGACTGATCTTGTCTACCTTCATACTTCTCATGTTGACCAAATTTAGGATGATCTGGTGGATACCCTATCAATTTATAGCAATCCACCTTGTAATGACCTTTGAGCTTGCAATGATCACAGAAGGCATTGGGGTTGTAATTTGGATTGTACTTTCTTTTAGGCCTTGAACTTCCAGCTCTAGAGTACATAGCTAATGCATCTAACTCACCCATACCTCGACTTTTATTAGTCATTGCACTTAAGAGACCAGTTGAGTTAGATGTAACAGACATTGTTCTTTGATTTTCATCACTCATTACCATAGCATAGGCCTGATTTACACTCGGAACAGGACTAAGTAACAGAATGTGACTTCTAACTTGAGCATACGACTCATTTAGTCCCATTAGGAACTGATATAATTTTTGCCTTTGAAGATATATGACAAAGTCTTTGGATTTTTCACAGTTACAACTTGGAGCAGGGATCATAGAACTAAATTCATCCCACAAATCCTTCATCTTTGTGTAGTACTCAGACACCGACTGAGCACCTTGAGTGCAAGTATCAATCTCCTTGTGATGTTGAATGCCCTAGAACCATCAACCTTTTCAAATCTTTCTTTCAAATCTTCCCATACAGCCTGTGCATTAGTGGCATAGACCACACCTCCAATCAAACTATTAGCCACAGAATTCATTAACCATGACAGTACTATAGCATTCACACGTTCCCATTAATGCCCTAAACTCTCAGGAAATTACTCCTTCTTCCAAGTACCATCAACCAGTCCTAACTTATTCCTTCCAAGTAATGCAATCCTCATAGACCTACTCCACACTATATAGTTTTCATTGCCTTTCAACTGAAATGAGATAATAGACGCTACACTTACATCTGTGGACTGTAGATACAGTGGATGATTATAGTCAATTGTAGTGTTAACTCCAGTAGTAGCACTAGTATTTCCAGTTACTTCATTAATCATTTTTTTCTTGGCTACGCAGACTAAGAGATTTTCAACAACTTTTTTCACACAATTTTTTTTTAACTGTTCTTCTCAAGATACACACACAACTTTAGATGCCTGGACTTATCACAAACACCTTACAAACAAAATTTTTCAAAGTTGTTCTTCGATGCAACTAAATTTAGCAATTGCTTATAGAAGAGTATAATCTGAAGGCAATATTGAGCAATTGAATTTAACAATCACTTCAACTATACAGTTAACTTCTATGATTTGTTAATTGAAACTCATCTGGATTTCTATGTAGACATTGTAGCAGATTGGAATTTCAGAATCTCCTCTCAATTTGAATTCCTCGATTGCCTCTCAATTCTTCAATTGAATCCCTCGATTGGATGCCGATCGCCATAGCTCTGATACCATGAAGTGAGTAACTGTTAAGCTCAAGATCCTCAAGAATGAGGTGAAGTATGAGAAACATACAGGAGGAAGAGAGAAAGATGAAAATATCTCATTGAACTAAAGAGTATAGAGAGAAGAAAAGTTAGTAGCCGTTAGGAGTACATTGAAGATATTTATAGTTAACTAATCTAACTACCTAATTACATGGGCCATCTTAGTTTATTGGGCTACAGTTTACATTGGGCCTTATGCTTTCATTCTATCCAACAACATTGAATGTACGAGCATGCAAGGGGAAAACTGAAACATAGATAAATGAACTGACAATATAGGAAGACATACTCACCTCAACTCAACTCAACTCCAATATGAAAAAATAATATTAAGAGATGCAATGTTTAATACATTATAAAATAGGAGATATAAACTCAATGATGTATAAAAATACAACAAAATACTTTTTACTCTTATTTGGGAGATTATCTAACCGACAACCATGACTATAAGCTATGTGATGATACAACGTCTCGCCCACCACTGCCAGAACTGTCCTATACCTTGCCGGGGTATAGAACACTTCAACTAACTGGATCTACTAAGCTCTGCCCGAAGGCACTTAGAATTCATCTAAAAATATGATCTTATACCCATGTTGGCATACTCATTGGTGCTTATCTTATAATTGAAAGCAAGGCAAGGCAAAGTTGAATTTGTAATCATCCAGAAATTATTTCCACAAAGAAAAAGGGACTTACTATTTAGGATGATCAATTCCGAAATGGCAAAAATAAAATAAAATCATAATATAGAAGTCATCAAAATTTTCTCCAAATTCTTATTCTCTAATGAGCAAATGACAGTTAATACTTGATACTTGATAGCCTAAATAAATGCTTACTTTTCAAAGTGACTTAAAAGAGTTGTGCACAATTTAAACTCTATATCGCCAAATTATTTTTTTAGCTCTTTTTTCAAAGTGAATTTGTGAGTAAATGCACACTTATTAGAAAAACATTTAAGAAAATAATTTAAGTCATATTTCTCACTATTGCTCTTTGTGAAATCATAAATATAACTTTGTAAGTAATGCAATTTAAGCCTAATCTTGAAGTTAAGCTTACTTCCTATAGTCTGATGGGATTAATACATGTAAGTTTACTTATTTTCTCTACAACTAGCTAGAACAACATTTCATGACAATAGATAGATATATCACTTTCTTAAATTTGCTACCTTCTCCTTAAAAGAAAAAAGAAGTTTACTTATTTTCTCTACAACTAGCTAGAACAACATTTCATGACAATAGATAGATATATCACTTTCTTAAATTTGCTACCTTCTCCTTAAAAGAAAAAAGAAGTTTACTTATTTTCTCTACAACTAGCTAGAACAACATTTCATGACAATAGATAGATATATCACTTTCTTAAATTTGCTACCTTCTCCTTAAAAGAAAAAAGAAGTTTACTTATTTTCTCTACAACTAGCTAGAACAACATTTCATGACAATAGATAAATAGATCATTTTCTTAAATATGCAACCTTGGTCCTTAAAAGAACAAAGAAGTTTACTTATTTTCTCTACAACTAGCTAGAACAACATTTCATGACAATAGATAAATAGATCATTTTCTTAAATATGCAACCTTGGTCCTTAAAAGAACAAAGAAGTTTACTTATTTTCTCTACAACTAGCTAGAACAACATTTCATGACAATAGATAGATATATCACTTTCTTAAATTTGCTACCTTCTCCTTAAAAGAAAAAAGAAGTTTACTTATTTTCTCTACAACTAGCTTGAACAACATTTCATGACAATAGATAGATAGATCACTTTCTTAAATTTTCTACCTTTCTCCTTAAAAGAACAAAGAAGTTAACTTATTTTCTCTACAACTAGCTTGAACAACATTTCATGACAATAGATAGATAGATCACTTTCTTAAATTTTCTACCTTTCTCCTTAAAAGAACAAAGAAGTTAACTTATTTTCTCTACAACTAGCTTGAACAACATTTCATGACAATAGATAGATAGATCACTTTCTTCAAAAGAAGAAAGGGCCTAAAATGCCTCTCAACTATTTCAATTGATATAAAATTATCTTCCATCCCCCCCCCCCCCCCCCTTTCCCTCCCAAATACACTTGACATCATCTTTTAGCTAAAAATTATCCTTATATCTAACAATCACAGTCATAAGGCGGATGGAGGATAAATTTATACCAAATCTCATATATACCCCTACTGTTATACAAATAACTCACATATATCATTTTCTCTAACGGAAGTGAATAAATTAATTTTAATTTAATTTTTTAATTATTACTTTTTTTGAAAAAAATATAATCCATATGAGGTATATTTTATTCTCCTCACACATATATTTTTTTACTTTTTTGTTTCAACTATTAATTTAAATTTATAATTTAAGGAAAAAAATAAGAAACTCGAATAATGATAATCAAAGAAGTAAAAACTAATTTTTGTATGATAATCAAAGTAGATTTAAAATCCGTAATATTATCTCTTAAATATATATGTGGGGTGATTTTTCCTTTTGAAATTAGAATATTTACCGTTTGTGGACTAGTTTATTTGGAAAAACTAAGCAAATACCCCATAAAAGCAAAATAATTACAAACATATACCCCTTTACATTCATATCCCACCAAATAATTACACTATATACCTCCAACTATTTTCGCTTAACTATACTACATAAGTATCATATACTGTATTGGTATCATTAAGGCTGGTAATTTCGCTTATACTGATTTAGAAATTCGTAATATTATCTCTTAAATATATATGTGGAGTGATTTTTCCTTTTGAAATTAGAATATTTACCGTTTGTGGGCTAGTAAAATTTATTTAGAAAAATTAAGCAAATAACCCCATAAAAGCAAAATAATTATAAACATATATACCCCTTTACATTCATATCTCAGTAGATAATTACACTATATACCTCCAACTAATTTCGCTTAACTATACTAAATAAGTATCATATACTGTATTGGTATCATTAAGGCTGATAATTTAGCTTAACTGATACTAAATCATATATATACTGTATTGATATCAATAAAGTTTCTTGTTCAAAAATTACTCATTAGTCAAATATATATATATATATATATATATACTTTTCTTCTTCTCTTCTTCTCTTCTTATATAGAAGAGTACTGACTAGAGGTTTATAAAGACTTGCAAGCTTCTTGCCTGTTGGACTCAAAAGTCCACGTACGGTAAACTACCCTTAGGTACTGTTATGGCCTTTAAATCAACTTATAGTTACTTGTGGCACATACAATTGTAATGGTTGGATTTTTGTGCTTGTGGCATTATTATTAAATTTATCGTCTTTCCTTTCTACTTGAATTTGTCTGCTCTAATTCAACTGCTTTTCTAGACATGCACTGCGTTGTCGAATCATTCATGACTATTAGTGACATGCTAAAGTTGCAACATTGATTGAAACTTCAGGAAACAGTAAAAGGTTGAAGGTTATTCCAATGATAAGTTATTTTAACTTGTTGGAGTCTCACACAATGAAGAAGCAGGGAACCATTCTTTCACTAACCCATTGATCGCTTAACACATATGGTATATGAAACATGTGTTACAATGTTTTAACCTTATACTGCGCATGTGTCTCATTCTTTTGATTATTCAACACAGTATAGATCATGGCTTAAACACCTCTAGATGTTTAATCCAAGTTTTATTCTTTAATGATCCTCAATATCATCTTCTTAGAGAGACTCTTGTTTAATTTGGCTTATAAATAAGTCATAACATGATAGTGAAAATCATCTTTTCACATTCTCCGACGTAAGAGGCGATTGCTCGTGCGAGAGAGTCAATCTCGTGACTTGTTTCACACTCTTTATTTTTAAAATTATCATCACATGCATATGAGATATGGATATAAATTCAAAATAGTCATATATTGATGAGAATTTTGATTCTAGTGAGAAAGACAAAGAGAATGAATTCTGCCGTTAAATTTTCCATTTGAAGGATTTGAAATTTGTTAACAACCTCTGTCTACTTTAATGGATGAGTACCGTCAATATCTTATTTGATATTTATTTTCAAGATAGATAAATAGTAATGTATTATGTCATTTTCTTGATCACGATTTTCACCTTCAAATTAATACAACATGTACCTGATACAATCTAGTTGATACTCTTTGCTACATGCATCAGATACACATTATTAGTTTGATATGTTTCATACAAATCAGTACCCATTCGTATATACTGACACATTTATACAAAAAAAAGTACATCGCATGACCACTTGATAATGTACAGATAAAAAACAAATACGTTGCGTGCAATAACATTTACTATTAATGTATCATGACTTATATATCCATATCAAAAACACAAATCTAAAAAACATTTAGCCATGATACTTTTATAAAAAAAAAAACCAGGTAGCATTACAACAAGTCAACAACTAATAAATCACTAAATTTTTTAGAAGTGACAATGTATCATGACTTATGTATCAAAAAATTTAAAAAAATCTAATACACGTCACAAAACAACTAATTCCATACCTTTTTTTTATCATATATCTTTATCCTGAAATTGAAGTTGTGCTCTATTTTTTATTTCACCATTACAAAGACGAGCGTTGTTTTATCCTTATACAATTGTGCCTCCTTCACCTCTGTAGTGTTTGAATCAGTTATGTAATTTGTTACTTCTAATTCCGATATATAATACAAATCACCTTTTTTTTATTCAACCACAGCAAGATCTTGTTCAACCTTTTCTGAACCTTCGACACAAACCATTTCACCAGGTGTAGCATCAAAGCAATTTATCGCTCCAATCATCATGTTCGTTGTATCAATACATAGTGGATATATTGCAAATTAAGGTTCTTTTTTTTTTATCTCTTAGTACAATTTTACTCCCATGTCATTCCTAATTATCATTGGAAATGATTTACCTTCTACGATGTATCAGATTTTCAGATTTTTCCTCAAATCATCGAACTCTAATTTAGCTGCAATAGCGGACTTTAGATTCACATAAGAAATCATTTGTCCAACAATTATTCAATCACTTTTGTATCGTTCATAACTCACCTCGCTTAACCATATTCCTGAATGTCTCAACAAAATAGATATATTCATCATATATCAGCTAATGATTTCAACGTTTTTAATTTTGTTACGATTTGTGAGAGATTAGAGAGCATAAAATTTGAAATGTTTGAAGTTGTTACAATTCGGAAGAGATTGACATCAACTTGATTTTACGTGATCTATGGATTTGATATTTAATTTTACGTTTTATTTCTTTTTTAATCTCAACAGACAAGTTATTTGATGGATCAACTGCTATGTATCCGGATGACACAAATTTGAAGAATTTTTTGTAAATTCAGAAAGGATAGGGATAAGATGTAATTTGCTTCATACACGATAGGATTCCTTGAATTTTTTTCTTATTTTTTATTTAGCCCACATATTGCTCAAGCCCCCACAAACCTGTGGGTTTATTCGGGCCGAACTAATTTTTTTTTTCTTAAACGAGCTCTAAAAATCTTAGCTTACCCTGGTTAAATCACAGATAAGACTAGTCTGATGCAATGAACCTAGCACATATTAACCGCTCTATATATAAGGTAATCATACAATATTTTTAATATATTTATTAATTTGAAATCAATTTATTATTGAAAACCAAGTCTATAAGTGGTTTTGATCAGGATTCCTCTTACACGACATGGTTAATTTTGATTTGAAGACTAACAAGTAAGCTTCCCCAGCCAAAACTACAATAAAATGTCCCAGTTAACAAGTGTAATACGGTATAAACCAATATACAAAACTCTTAGATTATATATTTACAAAAATATTTAAAAGCTTGACATACAAGTGTAATACGGTATAAATCAATTAACAAGCTTATTAATCTTAACAAAATCAAATAATTAACTTAATTATAAACTAATTAACTCAAAAAATTAAACTATTTATTAAATACTAAACAGGATTATAAACTAATTAACTCATGAAAAATTGTAATGGATGTTTGATGAGTGGTTTCTTCTTAATGGGGTGATTAATCTTGGGGATTGGATACCTTGGGCTTAATTGGTTGGACTTGCAAGGATATGTAAAACGAATGAAGGCTTTAGGAAAGAATATGACAGAATTTTATAAATATGTACTTGAAGATCACAAGGCAAAGAGGCAAACAGAGGAGGATTACATTCCAAAGGATATGGTTGATGACCCGGGGGGCGGAGCCACATAGGCTCCAGGGTGTCCAATTGGACACGCTTCGTCGGAAAATTATATTATATATACACGTAATGTTTTGACTTTCTATTGGTATATATAGAATTTGGACACCTTGAAACAAAGTAATGCGTGGTGGAATTGGCAAGAGCCATCGCAAACCTACTCTTCGTCCTAGTTCGATTCTTCGCTGTCATGATTGGCTTCAGGGACCCAAGTTCGAATCTAACCTCCACTAACTATTTTTTTTTCCGATTAAAATTGAATTATTTCCTTAAATTTTAATACATTTTCCTCATAGAATAAGATTTCCTTAAATTTGATACTTTTTCCTTGCGAATTTTTTCAATTAAAATTGAATTATTTCCTTAAATTTTAATACCTTTTCCTTGTGGAATAAGGTTTTCTTTCTCTATAAATAGGAGACTCATTTACCCAATTACATTATCTATGTACGCGATCTGATAAAAGATTCTCTGATTTAGGTGTACTTGGTGAACTTTCAAGAAAATTGGTAGAGACAAAGAAAAACTTAACTTATCCACTTATATTTCGCTTAGTGAAATTTGCTTGTTTTTGTCAGTTGCTACTGCAACTGTTGAAAGAGCTTTCTCAACAATGAAGTATATTACAAATGACTTGTGAAATCAAATGAATGATGGGATTTTAGACGGTTGTATAGTGCCTTATGTAAAAAATAAAGTATTTCGTACTATTTCTAATGAGTCTATTATAAAAACGTTTCAGGATATGAAATCTCGTCAAGTACAATTATAATAATATATTTAAATTATGTTTTCAATTAGTAGTTTATTTTGTCTTTATGTTAGTTTTGAATTATACACTTGTAATTCTATCAAAAATATTCTTATATTTAATTAAATATTGCTTAACTTGATTATTTGTTTTGGTAATTTAAATCGTCGTTTTTTTAAATAAAATTACTATTCAAAGTTTGGACACCCTTCATGAATTTTCTGGCTACGCTCATAACCCTAATCTTGAAATTAAGCTTACTGTAGATAAACTTCAAAATCAAATCGAACGAACCAATAAGCATCCATATCGGCCATCAAATCTTATGATTAAAACGTGATTTAAGCTATGTAATGTTTTGACTAGAAAACAAAGTAGGGAGGGGATGATAAAGTCCGTTAACATGACTTTGTAAGAGTGTACAAATTGAATACTTTTTTTTCTAAAATATTGAGATTAATAACATCTTCCTCCTAACCTTATCGTCCTTATTATTTATAGATGAATCCAAAATAGTACTTGTTAAAGTTAAAAAAAACTACTACTACTACTACTTGCCAATGTGCTTATTATATTAATTAGAGGACTTGGAAACAATAATCAAAACTGCCAACTTTGGACTTACACAAGTGTCTTTGATCAAGATTCCAATTAGTGAAAAGATATTGCTCGGATGGTAAGCACCCCTCACTTCCAACTCGAAGGTAGTGAGTTCGAGTCACCAAGGGAGCAAAAGGGATGGGACCTAGGGAGGGTAAAAAAAAATAAAAATAGTGAAAAGATATTAGGTCAGTTTTTTGTGTGCCTAAGAAATTGTCATACAAACTGATTTTTTTTCACAAGCTTCTAGCTAGAGATGGGGTACTAATTGTGTAAAACAATTGATGTTCCTCACTTAATTCTGCTATGATAAATTACATAAATACTAAGCAAATAAGCCAAAAAAAAAATCATTATCTAGAACAATTTTTTG
>NW_006239359.1:383476-391063 GCF_000226075.1 Solanum tuberosum
AAATATTTTAAATTATTAATTATTGCAATTTATAATAATAATAAAAAATTAAATAGAAAATGTACAAAGCTTGTATCTGCCTAAAAAATGACCACGATAATTCGAAGCCTACAGAAAGCAATAAGGTTGTACGTAATTTTTAAATACTTAATATATATTACTCCGCTTGTCTCAATGTATGTAGCATAGATAAAATTTCAAGAGTCAATCAAATGTTGTTAATTGTTAAGATTTACAATACATTTTACGTTGTTTTCAATAATTTTACATTAAATAATACATAATACTACTTTTGTCTCATTTTTATGTGACATTGATAGATTAATTTTTAAGAATCAATCAATTTCTTTTTTCTGTATTTTTTTTAATAAATATTTTAAGTTGTCAATTATCACGATTTATTGTATTTTATACATAATTTAGTGATGAAGAAGATACAATTATTAAAGAATTAAAATAATTAATTAGGGATTAATTAGAGTAAAATATAATTAACAAAAGAAAAGTTAATTAATAAAGAAAACAAAACAAAAAATTATAATTTATGACATGGTACTGATGTAGCGCTGATGTGGCAGCGAGTGTAATACACCACATAATGTGAGAGTGGTATTACACGTCTCAGGGTGGTAATAAATTCACTTTTGAGTATTAAAGGTGTGAAATAGGTCACTGTAATAGTTTAAGCGTGTAACTGACTTTTCGAGACAAGTTCAGGGGGGAATCTATGTATTTTCCCTTCTTTTTATACATATTTTTGTAATGTACGTTCTCATGTTGAAGGGACGAGTTACTATCTATTTTATATCTTCTAGTATTTATTTATCTATTTGTAAATTCTAACTTAAATTGTGGTTATTATAGTTAAGTTGTGATATGATAAAATTATTGAGATTAAGCTGGTCAAATTTTGTGGATCATGACCCAACCCGATTTTTAGCTCATTTGAGCCTAAATAGACGGATCATGACTCAATCCGATTTCTATTTCAACCCAGCCCGCTTATTTGATAATTAAATCCCAAAGATTTGATATACATCTCCGCCCGTATGTATGTACAGAATATGATAAATTGCATAACAAATAGGTCAATTTAACTGATCATATTATGAATTTCTATGCTTTTATGTGAAATCCTTTTTAAACTCAATTCAGTCGTTAATAGAAAATTAGTAACTCCTATGAATTTTCAGTTTCACTAAGTGGGGCAGTTTAGAATCGAACTGAAATCGATAATTTGAATTGAAAAAAAGTTATTGTTTCATTAATAATGGGTTATTGGTTTAGTATTTTCGATAATAGTTTTGATTTTTTTTTATTATCAGGTTATTGGTTCTAAGTTTGAGATTTTTTCTTAACAGGTTAACCGATAACCCGATAGTTAATTAATAAAGAGTTTTTTTTAGAAACATCAAACATAAATTATATTTATGTCATTATGTATATAAAGTCTTTGACTTAGATTTTAGTTTCATGCTTTTATTTCTGGTTGTCTCAAACTCTCGGTTATTCTACAATGTGTCAGTACTTATTTTGAGCAAGATGCAATCTGTCAGCTCATGATGGTTCATTTAGTATGTCACCTTGTTTCTAAGTGTTGAGTGATTATTTTGTGTCAAATCTTATCAGTTAAACCAATAAGTCAATATCTTAATGGTTTTATAATGAGTTAGCATGTGTAGAAATTAAAAACCAATAACTTGAATCGATAAACTTCAAAACCAAACCGAACCAACCAATAAGCATCCATGCCGGCCACCAAATCTTATGATTAAAACGTGATTTGTGAGAGTGTACAAATAGAGTACTTTTAAAAAAAAAATATTGAGATTAGCAACTTCCTCCTAACCTTATTGTCCTTATTATTAGTTATAGATGAATCAAAGTAGTACTTGTTGAAGTTCGAAACAACTACTCCTACTACTTTCCAATGTGCCTATTAATTAGAGGTCTTGGAAACAAAAATCTAAACAGCCAACTTTTGACTTACACAAGTGGGCTATCCAAGTCCGTCCACATTTTTATCATTTTATGCCTAATCTTTTTATTAGACGTTTGTCTTGTACGATATTTAGGCCTGATCTTTTTATGAGACGTGTGACTTATGCGATACTCATACCTTATCTTCTTATTAGACGTGTTGATTTTTTGCAGTACTTATGCCTAATCTTCATATTAGATATGTGATTTTTTGTGGTACTCTTGTTCAATCTTCTTAGTTAGACGGGTGACCTCAATCGTAAATTTATCATTTTTCTTTATTAAGAATCGTTGGTTTGCAGACAAACTTATAATAACGGGATTATAATGCAAGAATTGTCATACCAACATTAATAATTCTGAAATATTATTATCTCATATATTATAAGAGACGTACAAAATATTACTCTCCACGATAACGACTTCACCACGAGAACTACTCAATATTTCAGTATAACGTATGAATTATTATATTTCTTTGCCTTAAGTTAACCTAGCTGCATCCATCGTTATGTTAGTTTTAGCCAAAAAATATATTAGGTCAAGTTTCTAGTGTGCCTAAGAGAAATATTAACATTGTCTATATATCTAATACTAAACTAAATATAAATATTAGGGAAAAGGGTTCGAAATATATCCGAACTTTGACTGAATTGCTGTAATAATCCAAAACTTTAGGCAGGACCTACTACCCTCTACACTATTTAATAGTGTATTTTAAAGATATATAAGTTCCCACGTGGACATCATAAATATTGCATTATTATAAATAGTAACTTGTCCACGTGGGCACTAATATATCTTTAAAATACACTATTAAAAAGTGCAGGGGGTCATAAGTCCTGCCCAAAGTTTGGGATTGTTACAACAATTTTTGGTCAAAATTTCAGATATATTTCAGACATTTTTTCTATAAATATTATATACTATTGTCTTATAAATATTTCTTATAGCCACGCAAAGTGTGGACAATTTCACTAATTAATCTAAAAACGTGAATCAAATTAAAACACAATCCACCCTATAATTGATGTTGTTATTGAAAAATTACAAAATTACAAGATTATAATTGAAAATAAAATGAAGAAATAAAATCTCTTCGCTGAGGCGCAGATATCTCGCTCTCTTTAAGGAGATTCAAGCTCACTGCAATAAATATTTTTCACCGGTCCAGCTGTAGTCCTTCTTGACTTGTCCCCTCCAGGATACAATAACCTAATCACAAAATATAACGCAACAACTCTGGACAAGAGTTGAGTCCAAAGCTCCACAAAAAGAAAACCCCCCTTCAACTAACAAGAACTCTCTTTTTGACAAACTTTATGCACTCTATTGTTTTCTTGTATATCTAAACCAAATGAAGACCACCACCATTTATAGTTGAGAAAGTCTTCCTAGCAATGAATAGGCTCGCTAATTGAACGAACTAGAAAGGACTAGAATTAGAAAGAGTCATTTTTGGAAAGAATGAAAAATCTGGAAAATTGATTAAGTTATGCTAAGTTTGAGTTTTTGGTCAACTTCAAACGAACATAACTCCTAGCTTAGGATGATTTGGGTGTGTTTCCAGATACCGCAGGAAAGATCTTTGAATTATCTTTCCAACGCTGTGGAGTTTGCTAAATTCCAAGTTCGTATGAGTGAGATACGCCTATTCGAAGTTGGGCTATTTGGATAAGGAAAGTCCAATGCGGATTTTAGAAGGGCATTATGGTCTTTTCCATACTCTATTATTTTAATTTCATTTTTGGTAATTTAGATGGGGTCTAAACTGATAGGATTCAGCTTACGCTTTACAAAAAAAGAGTTAGGGTTTGGAGAAGAGAAAGAAGAGGAAAAGAGGAGAAGAAGCAAGGATTCGTCGATTTCTTGGAGATATTCGTGTGGATTTCGCCAAGGGTTAATCCCTACGAGGTATGTGAGTCTTTCATAGTGTTGGGTTCGTTCACCCACGCGCCAATCATGTTTATCTCAGCGAAATTCGTTCTAGAAAGTTGAAAGTTGATGAATCTTGAATTGTGTTCTTGAAATTGGCCTTCGTTCTTGAGTTTGGTTAAGATTGAGGAGTTCCTTGAGGTTATAATGTTGTTTCCTTGAGTTGTTTGAGTTAGATTCTTGTGTATACATACTGGGTATCTGAATCTAAAGAGAATTTGAGAAAAAGAACCGAGTTTAGCTGAATTTGAGTCAGAAAATGAAGAAGGAACAAGTCGGGAAAATTTGGGTACCAGGTCCACGAGTTCCTCAAGATTGACAAAATTTTCTCTGCGTCGCGGATTGGTCACAGACCGTTCTGCCTCAAAACTTATTTTGCGACCAAATAATTAAATGCATCTTTGCGTCGCGGACTTACTTCAAGACAGTGATTTCTTGATCTTTTCTCATGTTTAGCTATCTAAAACCACTCCTAAACATCATGAGATCTTTCATATCACAAATCACAATCCTTGAATCCATAATTCAATTCAAATAACATTAAGAGTCAAGTCAAGAGAGGTTAAGAGTCAGGTCAAGAGAAGTTAAGAGCTAAGTCAAGAGAAGTTTATATATCCTTCCAAAAGTCTTTTACAAATGTTTTAACTTTGTTTTAAGACTTGTGTTTTGAATTGAGTAAAGAGTAAAGTTTGAAGTTCATTTCTTCAAAAGTGTATATTGGGACTATGTATTCCCAAAGAGTAAAATCTGTTCACATTTAAAGTAGAAATGAAACCTTGATTTCCAAAAGAGCCTCTGAGCTAGTTTTCAGTTAAAGAGTAAATGCTTTCACGATTAAGCAAGAGAGGAAGCTTTGATTTCCAAGAGGAGCTTATGAGGTAAGTTTTGAGCAATTATCTCAAACAACAGAAAGAAGTCTGTTTTTAAACATAAGAGCTAGTATCATATTTTGGGAGT
This sequence comes from Solanum tuberosum, assembly GCF_000226075.1. Taxonomy (NCBI): domain Eukaryota; kingdom Viridiplantae; phylum Streptophyta; class Magnoliopsida; order Solanales; family Solanaceae; genus Solanum; species Solanum tuberosum. Next base: position 388,349 of record NW_006239359.1, read on the forward strand.
AGTATTGAGCACCGATATGGGGGAGAGTTCAGACAACTCCCAACCCCCATAAACCATGTAGCCACCATGAGTAGAAAATGGTCATACTTTTTAGATGATTCCTTAGTTCTTTTTAGCATAGACTATTGGATCCACTTATTAGTTAGGTTCTATACTTCGACAAGGTATAGCACGGCCCTGGCAGCGTGAGGTAAAGTGTTGTATCATCACAATAACTCTTAAGTAATGGTTGTCGTTTAGAGAAACTCCCATAGCAATATTTTTGTATTTTTATATACATTTCAGAATTTATGTTGTATCTATACATACACACAGAGTCTTATGGTATTTCGAAATACACAAAGTTGATATCCATGATTTAAAAGCTTTTCTTTATATTGTTTTATGTTATTGCTTTATATTGAAATGAGTTCAGTTCAGTTTAGTTGAGTTAAGTTAAGACCAGGTTTGTTCTTTTAGTTCTTTTCAAGCTTATGCCTTGTTTAGTATTCCCCTCGCATACTCGTACATTCAATGTACTGATGGCATTTGGCTGGTATTTTTTTATGATGCAAATACAGGTAACTAGGATCAACATCTAGCACATCGTTGATTCTAGTTGAGCTCCAGAGTTGTTGGTGAGCCTCCTTGCTTCCGAAAGATCAATTTTATTACTTTCAGTATTTTAGTTCATTAGGATGTCTTGGATCATGTCCCGACATCCATTTCAGTTTTAGAGGCTTTATAGATAGACAGTCAGTTAGTCATTTGTCTTTACCTTGCGATTGGCTTCTGTTCAGATTTGAGTTGCCACTTTGGCTAAGTTAAATATTCATTTCTAATACATTATGAGTTTATTTTGAGATAGTTGATTTATCTTGCATTTGAGTTATATTATTAATGCTTAAAGTCTTTCGCTGAGTAAGTAAGACAGGCCAAGGGTTCGCTTGGGGCCAACAATGGTTCTCGAGTGCCTGTCCTGCCCAAGGTGTAGGCTCGGGGAGTGACAAACTTGGTATTAGAGCATAAAGTTCAAGAGTCCTAGGGAGTCTATGAAGCCGTGTCTGTAGAGTCTTAGTTATCGGTGTGAAGTGCGCCATATTTGTAATTAGGAGGCTGCAACATTTAGGAACTATCTCACTTCTTTGGTACTCATTTCGTGCGATAAAGTTCATCTCTATACAATTTCTTTCTAACTCGTGCTTGCGCGTAACTGATTGGGAGCTGGGTTTTGTTTGAGGAAGCCTTCTTGGGGCGTTTCTTTCCCCAGAACTAAGAGAAGCAAAGGTACGAGAGTTCCTCACTCTTAAGCAGGATTCTTTGAGCGTTCTTGGGTATAGTCTGAAGTTCACACAACTTTCCCGGTATGCTCCGGAGATGGTTGTTGACATGAGGAGCAGGATGAGTTTATTCGTTGCTAGGTTGTCTCGCTTGTCAACAAATGAAGGCAAGGCAGCTATGGTGATATGGGATATGGACATAGCAATGCTAATGATCCATGTGCAACAAGTTGAGGAGGACAAACTGAGGGATAGGGAAGAGTTTAAGAATAAGTGGGCAAAGACATCAGGGAATGAGTCCGGGCAGCAGAAGAATAATGCGAACTAGTCATGCTTCCAACAGAAACAAAAGGGACTTGCTCCATCATCTGCTAGTGCACCTGCACCAAACAACAAAAGTGAGTACAATAGTCAGAATTTCAGAGCTAAACTAGCCTATTCTCAGGGTAGAATGACACAAGGGGGTAGTAAGCCTCCTGCATGTGCTAAGTTTGGTAGTAACCACATAGGGATATGTCGTAATGGCTCCACTGGTTGCTTTAAGTGTGGCTAGAATGGTCATTTTTGCGAGAGTATCTAAAGAACAAGCAGGGTAACGATAATGGGGGCAATAGAGCCCAGTCTTCTTCAGTTGCTCCACCAGATAGAGCTGCATCTAGAGGAGCTGCTTCAGGGGCAAGTGGAGGAGGAAATCGTCTGTATCCTATCACTAGTTGTCAAGAGCAAGAGGATTCACCAGATGTTGTCACTGGTATGATCCAAGTTTTTAACTTTAATGTTTATGCTTTGCTAGATTCAGGAGCGAGTTTATCCTTTGTAACCTTGTATGTTGCAATGAATTTTAATGTTCTTCCTGAGCAACTTAGTGAGCCCTTCAGTGTTTCTACACCTGTTGGTGACTCCATTCTAACAGAACGAGTGTATTGTGATTGTCCCATTTCCGTCAATCACCAGAGTACCATGGCTGATTTAGTTGAGTTAGACATGGAAGATTTTGATGTTATTCTTGGTATGGACTAGCTTCATGCCTGTTATGCCTCAGTCGATTGTAGAACTTGAGTTGTTAAGTTCCAGTTTCCTAATGAGCCAGTTATAGAGTGGAAGAGTAGTTCAGCGGTGCCTAAGAGTCATTTTATTTCGTACCTTAAGGTAAGAAAGTTAGTTTCCAAGGGGTGTGTCTATCACTTAGTCCGAGTTATTGACTCTAGTGTTGAGATACCTCCTATTCAGTCAGTTCCAATAGTAACAGACATAATGGCTCCAGCAGACTTAAAAGAGTTGAATAAGCAGTTGAAAGATCTCCTAGAGAAGAGTTTTATTCGACCGAATGTCTCACCTTGGGGCGCTCCGATCTTGTTTGTGGGGAAGAAAGATGGTTCCCTTAGAATGTGTATAGATTACCGTTAGTTGAACAAGGTTACCATCAAGAATAAGTATCCTCTCCTGAAAATTGATG